>NW_008825689.1:0-37558 GCF_000691245.1 Trypanosoma grayi | reverse complement strand
TTTCGCTTGTCTCGGGGATGGCAATTTCTTCTGTGGGACACCAGCTAATCGCCACATGCTCCCTGCGCCGCCGGAGGAGCCTACGATCATAGTCCACGTTAAACCAGAGAAGGTCACGTGGTCCTCTCAGTTCCAACGCGTGTTGAGTGATATACTCAATAAAGTTATTCGAAGACCGCTCGTCCATGTTCTGTGGAAGAACGAATGGAAGGAAGGATTGCACATTGGTGACGGGTCCTGCAGAGCCGACGCTCGATGCCCCATTCGCGTCAAAGCTGCACTCCATAAGAGGGTTTGACCTCTTCCCGCTATTCGTTGCTACGGAAGCAGGCATTTCTTTCGCCACCACGTGCCTCTGCGCATCGCCGCTAGCGCCCATCAGCGTGCCTAACGGGAGACCCGCATCGTTGCCCTGACAGCTGCTGCCGGCTGACTGCAAGTCAAACGTGTCATCGGTGGTCTGCGGCGGAACAGGGGCGGAGAGTGGCACACGGACGATCTTCGCCGCGCCTACCGGCTCCTTCGCGAAGGGTGGTGTGTCACTCATGGCCCATTGCTTGTTCTGTGTGCCGGGGATGTACTTTGACCGCACCATGCAACTACTAGATGGTAGCACCAAGGGGGGTAGCGGGGGCCTCTTTTCACGCATTTGAATCTTCATCCCATCTCCCCCTGATCCCGTTAATGATAGAGCCGGTGTATCATGCGAGTCCTTCCGTCGAGTGTAAATATCGGGTGCCGCGGGCGACTTCGCTGCTACTTGGTACTTTGGCGTGTTCACAATGCGCCTAGCGTTCTTGGCGGAAACGATGCAAGGCGCCCGGGTTACCGTCTCTTTCTCCCGATGTCTAGTGACTGCGCTGCCCATCACCCACTATAATTGAGCAGTCGCTCCTTATCCCTTCCTTATCCTTGTTTCCTTCTCGATTCCTCTTTCCTCCTATTCTTTCCTCCTTCTTGCTGTTGTTCCTGCCAGTGCAGAACTTCTTCCAGTGGGAGTTTTGACACAACTCCCCACGACAGCCGCGAGGACGAGAACCAGTTTCTATTTATGCGAGCGCAAAAGTGCCCGCGTCAACCAGCCTCCGCAGCTGCCTATTGGCCTTCGCCCACTCACTTTACCGTTTTTCACACCAGCAACAGAACTGAAGAGAGAAACACGCTATACAGTGAGTGAAGCTTATAATATACACACACACACACATTGCATAATGCACTTCGCATATACATGTTTTCACTTTGTTCCCTCCCCCAGTCTTCCAACGCTTCTCATCTCTGGAGGGAAGGTGAGAAAGGAATTCAACACCACCACCAAGATCAGCTGAGGAAGGAGAACAATATATGGGGGCCATATCATACACACTCACACATTTATGGCTCAATGAAAGGCGGAGCACACAGTATCATTCGAATTACTCGCCGTGACTCAACCAGTTTAGCATCACACTTCATTAGTTTCCCTTAATCGGACCTGCACCTCCGTGCCACCAGTTTCCATTCCTTCCTCTCTGTTCTTTTTTTCTTTTTCTTTTTCTACTCCTTCCTTTACCTTGCGTGCTAACTTTCCACTCATCATCTCAGTTTGAAGTTGCTGCTGCGCGGGCGCGGAAGTCCTCCTCCATCGCGTGGTCGATCTCCTGCACAAGGCGGCGGTACCGCAGCGCCGTTGCCTCCGCTGCGCGGAACTCCTCCGCTGATTTCGTCAGGGCACACTGCACGTGCTGCTGCACGCCGTCGCCGAGGCCTGGTACCTTCGCTGCCCACTGGAGAAAGAGTGATACTTCGCACACATCGTCGATAGGGCTCACATAGTCGTCACCCTCATCTTGACGCTGTCCGATCTCGTCATCGTCATCATCGTCGTCGTCAGCATCATCGGTGTCGCTAATCATGTCTTCGGCGTCGTCGGCATCGTCAACTCCCAGCACATCTTCGTCTTCGAGGTCAATGTCCTCGACGTCCGCCTCCTCAATGCCTTGGCGGATCTTCGACAAGTTCTTCTCCGATATGCGGCAGCGCGACTGGAGAATGGCGTCATTGCGGAACACACAGTACTCAATGAGCGCCAGCGTAGGCTGTATGTAGGCGTCGAATGCCACCAGGCCATTGTTGTTGTTGCTACTGAGGTGCATCAGTAGGGAGGTCATACCCAAAACAACCACCTTGCGTGTGAGGAGGGAGAGATTTTCGACTATCTCACTTGCGTTGTCGTCTTTACCGCGCTTCCCCTTCTTGCCTTTCGTAGCGGTGTCCTTCCGACCAATGGCACCACGAAAGAAGTGAAACAGAGCGTCAAACAGCGCCGGGTGGGCGTTGTAGTCGACTATAATCTGCAGCGTCGCGGCGGCATTGTAGTAGAAGGCGTCCATCAGCGCTGCCACGATCCATACCTGCAGTCGCACCTCTCCCTGGCGGATCCTGTCATCCGAGAGTGCGCGCAGCAGGAGCATAACGAAGCGCGGGAGGTGCGCGTCGAAGAGGCCTGGTGCCGCCTCGCAGTGTTTTGCTTGGTGCAGCATTGCCTCAATCAGTTGCGGCACCGCAATTCGTTCATCAGTGCCACACGCACACTTGAAAAGCATCTTATCGCACGTCTGGTACGTCGCCTCCATGAGCTCGGCGTTCTGCAGGTACTCGACTGTCCCGTTGGAGACGTAATTGTCGAGCACTTCTTCAATGTTGACGAAAAAATCCACGCCGATGCCGGAGTCTACGGAGTGGAACAACAGCGGGAGTACACCCCAGTAGTCTTGCGGAATGGGCTTAGAAAAGTGGATGACATGTAGCAAGATGACGAGCGTCTTTTCCACAAATTCAATGTTATCTTCTTGCTCCAGCACTTTTCTCGTCAACAGCAGTAGGTCTGGCCGTATGCTGTTGAACACCTCCATGTGGTGTGTGGAGGCTTGCACGATGGTATCCAACGCATCCAGCAGCGCACACGCACTCATGTCAGTACGCCAATACAGTGAAAGATTCTGTTCTGTCATCGCTTCTTCTTGTTGCGCCAGATCAAATGCCGTTGCAAGGAAGTGCTGTACGAGCGTTGTACCGATTTTACCCAACACAGGTGTTAGCTCTGGTGCAAAGTGCTCCACCAGGTATAGTAAGGCCGTTGGCACGAATGAGGTATGTACACGGTTAAGGAAGCCAATGCATTCCTCTACCAATGGTACAAGAATCGGGCGGATATACGGCAGCGCGCGCTTCATCTCCAAGAAAGTACAGAGGGCGTCAATAGCGCCCAGACGAACCCGCGCATCGTTGTCCTGCACGAGAGCACAGATGAGCTGCGTGAAAGAAGCGAAGTGCTCCTCCGAGGGGATAGGAGCCTTGGAGTAACGCTGGCATACAACAAGGGCCTTGCAGCGCAATGGGACAAATGGAACAGTTGGGAGAACACGCGGCGCCACGAACGTCATGAGTACCTGCGCCATCTGCGCCTCCCAAATTTCGGGAATCTTGCGCAGGTGCTTCCTCAGCACCGACAGGAGATGAAGGAAGCCAAAGGTTTGCGGAAATGTTTCGCTGTTGTCTTCCTGCGACAAACCCAGAGTGAGGGCTTGAATAATTTTCTGCAAGGCGTCCTCGTGGAAGTCCTTCCCTCCTTTAACCATCGCCAATATTGCGTTGGACGCTGCCTGCCGCTGCGACACTTCACTCTGGTCGAAGCCCTCCTCCATCATGTACTGCACAAAGTCCGAGAGGTCACTCTCATCTGCGAACGCGGATTCATCCTCCTCACTGAAGCACAAATACGGAAACAGAAGCGATTCTATAACGTGCATCAGCTGCGGTAGAAGATGCTCTCGGTAAAGAGATCTCTCGAGGGTGCACAGCTTGATGTAGCGAATGGCAAACATATCGGCCTTGTGATGCAGACTCCGCGACTTGGAGGTGGCGGCGTACTCTAGCCACCGCCTCCAGACACCAAAGAAGGCTGCGGCGTGTGTTGTCAAGAAGCGCCTCGCCACCGGTGGTGGCTTCTTCTTTCGTGTCGCATCATTGAGAACGGAGTAGGAGATCATGGCAATCCGCTTGAGGCAGCGCACGTACTCTTCATACACCTTTTGGGATCCATTTGCTGCCGCTTCACAAGCCGCAGCGAAGTGACGCTCCGGGTGCTGCGCCATTTCATGAAACCACGCATCGAAGGCCTCTGGTGGAATGTCGTGCGCCTCCTTGACCTGCAGCGCCGTTTCCACAACACACTCCATTGCTTTCAACACAACATGGTCCACGCGCAGGTCCCCATACGACAGGAATGGTGGGAGGGCTGTGAAGAGGCATCTGCAGATCTCCAATTTCATTGGCATCGGCTCCAGCATCGGCGTCTTGAACCTCTTGATGAATACGTACAACATCCGCAGCGTTGCTAAAGCGTGATCGACGGAGACGTTCGCCCTGTCACAGGTGATTTCTGGCATCAGCTGTGGGAGGTAGTTCCATTCAAATGCGCTAATAATTGTAGCGACACAAATGTGGATAGTCTTTTGATGCATGGGCGGCATACGGAAGGCACCGCTGTAGAGTAGAGACTTTACTTCCTCCAGCACCCCTGGAACACTAGCGAGTTTATCCTCATCAAGCGTGTGCACGATGCAATTCTTCGCGTATATAAGGGCAGAGAGGCTTTGCTCCGATGGCAGCGTCAGGTCTGTGCCAGCACGTAGCAGAGTCACAAGATGTACGGGGCCATCAGCAGATTGGAGAGCCTCCTCAAGCTGCGCAGTCGCCGCCGTTCGCTCCTCTTTGGTCCCTCTGTACGCAACTGAGAGCAAGTGCAGGATATCCATCACTGCACGTCTCGTGAGAGCAGATCCTTCGTGTAGTGGCTACAAAAAAATAAAGGAGTAAAAAAAGTTCATTGATAACACCACCATGTCAAAGTACAGTGCTGTCCAGCAAGGCTTCTTTCCTTTAGCCCCTTTCCACGTATAGTGTCCTCTTGGGGATGAGGAGATCCACAGCAGAAGCGACAAATTGGCTTGTGTATATTCTTTACATCACAGTACATATGTCTACACACGCAAATATATATATATATATATATTTACAGACATGCATACAGAAGAATATCAGGGGGGGGGGGAATGGAAGAGCGATGCAAATTTACATCATAAAGTTCGACGTGCCTGTGTCAATAAAAGCGGCTACTCGAGTTGACTTGTTGTAGGGCGATGTTTCCTGCGGGGCTGCGGGGTTGAAGCAAGGCACGCTTTTTCGAGAGGCCTTTTCACAAGTGGAGAAAACAGAGGATTGTTGCATGCCCATTGCGTCCAATGATTTCACATTTGATGAATTGACCTCCACTAGTTGTTTGTCTAGCCCATTTAAGAGAACAACAGAGTGGAGAGCCGATCGCGGCCACGGTCGCGCCTTAAAAGCGGATTCCAGCACACCCGGCAGTTCTCTACGTCCCTGAAAGTGAGTGCGAGGCAGTTTGGCATGGGCGAAGAAGAGCGCTGGCTTGTCTACCTGTTGGTGCGAAACTGTGTCCAAAAGGCTCCCAGCATTAACAGCTTTCGTCCTATCACTTCGGTGATCGAGGCATGGCAAAGAAAACGCCTTAAACTCCTCACCCATGTCATTGGTACACACCGGGGCACCCAAGCTTGCTCTGTGGAGCTGCACCCTGCTGACGCTGACAGTGCCCTGCCCTTCCGTGGGTCGTGTGAACAGCGTCATACCGACCGGTCCACCCATCAGCGGCACGATAACAGCTTCTTCTGAGGATTGCGGCAGACGCACCATCAACGTTGGCTCCCCTCCTGTGCCACTGCCCTCGGAAAGAAAGAAGGGGATCTTTGTATTTGTCTGGATGCAGTTGACAGCCACGCGGAAGTCACCCTGACTCAGCAACTTCTGCTCACGCATGTCAGCGAGCCACCGAAGCAGAGCGATGATATCCTCCACCTCCGCCTCTGACTCGCTGTCTGAGATGCTCCAGCCCTCCAGCAGCGGGGTCGACGTCAGCGTCCTGGCACCGGAGACTGCAGAAGCGGGTGTCACTCCTCGACTCGGCCCCATCATCGCGGTCTGCAGATGCGCCTGCAGTAAAGAATCATTGTGGAACACGTTGCCCTCGAGCGCTTCAAGCAACGCGCGGCCCATTTCAGAAAGTGGGGGAACTGCAGGAACCCAGGCGATGTCACCACCATCGCCACCCATGGTCATTACCTGGGACCCATGCAACGACGACAGAGTCAGCTTGGGCAGACGCATAACACTGCCGCCGCCTACCTGCTCCTGGGAGCCCCCCGACGCTGCGTGTGGCCCCCCCGTCCGCTTGCGACGCCCAGCCTTCGAAGTGTCCATGGCGGGTGTCAGGGGCCGCTGATGCGATAAGGGACCCCCTGCTGCACTGGAAGGCCCACGGCGAGAGACTCTCCCACCATCCTCGCCCCCCACTAGCCGCCGTCTCCGCCCACCACCAGGAGTACCAGTGGTTGCGCGCGTCTCTCGGCCACTGTCACCATGCGTGGGTCGGTTGGAACCTGAGACCGGTGTCACGCCTCGCTGCGTGGAATGCCGACCTTCATCCTCCACTCTCCCTGCGTCAATCGTAGCCGACAGAGTACCTTTCCCTTCCTGACCAGTCGCTGCCGTAACGTCTTGTTGTGCCAATCCAGAATGCAGTGGATTATCTTCGGTGGTCCTCTTCTTCAACCCTGGGTGCGCTGCTGCTGCCGCCGCCGCCGCTTCTGACTCCACGCTCCGTCCTGTTTTAGCAGCGTTCACAGCTTCTGCGCTTCCTTGATGTTTCGTTGGTACCACTTCTTCCACCGAATCCGTCGTGGGGAAGGCACAGTGATCCCCTAAAGAAGTTGATGTGCTTCTGACTAATGAATTGGTCTCGGAAAATATTCCAGATGCGGTAACAGTGCTGCTGAAACCGTCGACTCTGCGTTTCGTTGCCTTGAGTGAAGATCGGAGGCCACCACTGGCAGCCTGCTGGCCCTTGAGCAATGATGCTGCATCCTTTTTCTCGTTCCCTTCTAGAGCCAGCTTGGTGTCTCGCTTTGATTGCCTTTTTTTCTCCAACCCCATGCGCATTGTTTCCCCGATATCGATCGGTGTTTCCAGATCACCTTCTAGGAGAGTGTCAGGGGAAAGACTTTCCTTGCCTGCACGTTCATTGCTTCGTGCCACACCAGCGACATTATTTCCCTCTGCGACCACCACCGAAACCGTCTTCGCCTCACCACAATAGGGGATCTTGCTTGAGAGACGAATTCTGCTAGGAGAGCCATCTGTCTCCCGTGTGACGCTCTCCATGAGCGAACCCGTGAGCAGGAATCCTTCCCTACTGCCAGCGTTTCCTGATTGAATTCCCTCACCCCCCTCCTCTTCCCTACCCTCTGTAAAATCACCAAATCCTCTCGCCTTCGCCATATCTCTTCCACTAGTAGAGATGGGCGAGCAGCTCCAGCTGGACATCGAGTGATCATTTCTACACTTGACGCCTTCGCCATCGTTTGTCTCGTCTTCCGTGTGCGCTAGCGAACGCTGGCGGCTACTTGACAGACTGACTCCTTTCTTCCCCATAGTCGAGCCCCGACTAGAAGCCAGAATACTGCAATGGGAGAATTCGTCGTACTCACTCCTAGCTCTTCTGCCATCACCATATGACGAAGAGGAGAACTGATCATCTCTGCTTTGCAGCATCATCAGCGCCGACGCCACATCTTCATATGCCAAAGGGGACTCTTCGGCTATTTTCTTTCTTTGCCTGCGGCGTCGTTTTTCGACCCCGCATTTATGGAGGCAGCTTACAAGTGTTACGAGCGGACCGCTGTGTGGCGAGTGGCTTGGATGCGCCCTCTTGTCCGTGCTCCTTAACGGCGGCGGAAGAACGCGGCGCCGCTTCCGCCCCTCCTCCTTCGCCCCACTTCTTCCGCTGCCCCCAATGCCGCTCCTAGTTCTACTGAGTCGCGGGCACAGCGCTGTCTCCGATGCTTCAGTGGACCGCGTCGAGTCCAGCTTCACATCCACACTTGGCTTCCTCGTCCCCTCCTTGGGCTCGCTCGGCGCGTCGCCAGCAATTGCCTCTCCGCTCGTAGTGTCCTCCTTGAACGTGTCTGCCCCTCTGACTTCCTCTGGATCAGAGCCGACAAAGTTGCCTCGCTTCTTTCCACGCTGGGTTTCTTTCAGAGCGGACATGCGCTCACCAACATTTTTTAGCATCCGTGTGTCACACACCTGGTATACTTTTTTGGTCGCAGTAGGCTGTTTTACTTCCTCCACGTTCAAGGTGATGCCATGCTGGTCCACCCACGCCAACAACGCGCGCTGAACGTTCTTCGGCACGCGGAGAATGGTGTTGCTGACAGGGAAGGAGAACACTTCAACTTCCTTCTTCTTTCGGCCTTTTTTCGCAGTTGTGGGCCCAGCTCCATGCCTCTGCTGCTGCTGGTCTTCTTCTTGTTGCTGTTTTGGCTTGCTATTTCCAGATGACAAATTTTCTTCCATTTCTTCTGTTGTTCTCCCCACCTCGTTCCCCGTTTCCTGTTCCTCATCCATTGCGTCCGCTTCCAGCTCATTCATAGCCGCCACGACTGACAGAGGCAGCGTCTCGGCATGCGGCGTCTCACCCATGCCTTGTCTCACCCAGTGTGGTCCCGCTGTCAAGTACTCTACAAATGCAGTGAGTATTGCCTCTTCGAAGCTTGAGTCATCGGCTGTCTCTTTCGAAGCCCGTGCTTTGGGCATTTCGAGGGTCTTACAATTTTCCACAATCACGTTGTGCATCCCTGCCATCATGCCGCCGCTCTCCAGGGGTTGCACAAACGCGTTGCCTGTCAACACACCACCGGCGTTGTCCATGATTTTCACTGCTGCCACATGGTGCGGATGAAAGACATTATCCTCCACCCTTCCCTTAGACAAAGGGGCGAGTGTCACACCGACAGCACCCTTGAAAAACGTGTTCTTATGCAACTTCATTGTGGAGTGCCCCTCCAGTATCACAGAGACATCTCCACCGGTGAAGGAAGAGTTTTCCACGACGCCGCCACCACCGCTTGAACGCAGGAGCGGATGGGTCATCTGGCACCCCACAAAGCTACATTGCTGGAAAACTGGCGCGGCTTCGCCATGGACCAACACTGCCACACTATTTGACTTGGCGAGGAAATTGCAGGAGTTAAGGCGTATCGTTGTTCGTGCGCAGGCCTCCACGGATGTTGCGCAGCGGATGAATATGCTTCTTCCCACACTGCCTTCGCTGCTCTCCTGCGCCACGACACCATAGGCAATTTGGTAGAACAGAGACTCCAACACCTGACTCCTGCCGCGGCAACCCTGAACCAGTCCCTTGCTGTTAGCGCCCAGAAAGACACAGCGAAAAACAACAACCGCGGCGTCCCTGCACACTGTGACCGCTGCGCAGCCTTTGGACGTGAAGCTGTTGTACGCCAACACACAACGACCCTGCTCGATTGATCCAGATGCATGGACGTCGCCCAAAGTGCTGCCAGAGAAGGTGCACACCAGGATGTGCGCCGCAACGCCTTCCATCAGCTGTACGGCCATACTATTCCCTTCAAAAGCGCTGTTATTAACAACAACGGTGTCGCCCGTCGCCCCCAAATGCACACCACACGCGTTCTTCACGTACTGGTTAAAGGCATAGTGACCTACCCCTCCATCCTGAACTCTCAAACCGGAACTGCTGCTGGCAGTGTGCCGAGAAAAGGTGTTTTCCACAACGATCGGATTTGCTCCGCTAGTACAACACATCCCGAATTCACTGTTTTCTTCAAACACGTTGCGCCATAACTGAGCAAAGGCATCCTGTTCACAGAGACACCCGCAGACATTTTTCTGAAACGTGTTGCTAAAAACGTCTCCACAGGACCCAGCACCACGTATAATGACACCATTTTGACAGGCATGGAAGTGATTGTTGTAGATGTGTGCCTGCGGGGTCCTGTGAATAAGCATGCCGCAAGCGTCACCCTCGAACATATTGCCGCTTGCCAAGATGCTCGCCCCCTCCGCAGAAAAAGAAGCACTGCATTGACCGTTCTCGCTGAAGGTGTTATCAGTAATACGAACTAAACCACTGTTGCCAACGACACTAATCGCATAATTCAGCTGTCTAGCGAAGGCAGAGTTTTTCACTTCCACATCCTCCACGTCTGACATACTGATGGCATTGGAGTTCACTTTAAAGGTGCAAGCCTCAACAACTACGATTGCTTTATCCATCGCCTTCACGCCATCGGTGGATGACTCGAATGTGCAGGCGTTCAGTAACGCCCGTGGGCCCTTCTCAATGCAGACACTTGTCCCCGGGTTCTCGTTAAACATACACCTTTCCAGGATAATCGCCCCCACTGCAGCACCGTCCGATGTGCTGGTGCAGGACACACCCACTGTGTTGCCGGAGAAGGCACACTCGCACAACGTTGAGTTATCCACTGACACATCATCTAAGCGGAAATCGACGGCGACACCAAGGTGCCGTGCAATGCATCGTGCCATCTTCAAAACCGACTGCACACGCACGCCAACAGGGGCATCTTCCAAAACACAGTCACGTAGCTCCAACATAGAGCCGGTCTGCGCCTCAACGCTCACCCCCTCATTTTCATGCAAGTGGCAGCCTGAAAGCAATGGACGGCACACGCCTTGACACACCACACCTACGTTGCTATTTTGGCTGATCGTGCACCCATCTAGACACACACACGCCTCCAGCAGTACACCGCCCTTGACATTTCGAATTATCTCGGTATTTTTAATTCTCAGTAGCTTCTTCCCGTCGTCAGTGGTGTTACTCTTGCTGTCGTTGCTTTCGCCGGTTTTGTTGCTTTCATCATCGTCGTGAAGAACATCGACACCTCGCTCCACTTTCAAACCGTATTCCCCTGAATTACTGATAGTTAGGTGAACTAATTCGGAGCCGCTTGAGGGTGGGCCAAGCAACACGATGCCGCATCCAGGGGAGGCGTTTACAACTGTTGTATGAAGCGTTACATAACTCTCGCGCTCCACAAAGACGCCTGTGGCACACTCCTCAACTGTTGTGCAGGTCACTGCGCCATTGCTTCCGGGTTTGTACCAGATGCCAGCCTCAGTNCATCCTCTGATCATCATCTGCGTGAATACCGAAGGAATGCTTGTGCTGCTACTCCCCTGGAGACAGCTAATGCTTCTTGTAGTGCTACTGTTGGCCAGTTTTTGGTCGCTCTTGTGATGCTCCTCTTCCTTCACCTTCTCCTCGTGCAGCTGCCGTGAATCGTCTTTTTCCTCTTCTGGTGATGTGAAAGTGATACCGATCCCGCAGTTGTCAATAGTCGTGTGCTCGACGACTGCCCGTGATCCTGGCGAGGCGACGACGCCAGTGTTTGTGCACTCCGTGACGTCACAGTGCGACAGCACCACAACCCCATTCTCATGCACAATGGCGCCGCTCCCCTTCTGCGGGCACCGTGCGCTAATTTTGCACCGCTCGAGCCGTACGACGCCACCGTCAGTGCTGAGCACACCCGCCTCGCTGTGGCTTCCGTCGATGGAGCAGTTTACCAAGAGGGGCTCTCCTGCACGATGCGAACCGCCAGTCGTAGTGACCCCGTGACAGTGCTCGACGATGGTGCACTGCTCAAACACAACCGCGCCCGCCTCCTCTAGACGAATGCCATCCTCTTTGCTGTGCTTTACGACGCAACGATCAAAACGACACCCGCCACCTTTTCTAACGAGCACACCCGCCACCTTGCAGCCCTCGATGGTTGCATCACTCACTTTTGAATCAGCTGCAGGACCATCAACCACCACGCCAAACCTTTGAGACCCTTGAATGGTGACATCAGACAAGCTGATAGATGCACCACCTTCTAGAGACACGCCCACGTTGCAGTTTGCGATGCGATGGTTCTTCACCTTCGCAACAGAACCTGTACAAGCCGAGATACCGACTTCGCTTTCCTCAATAACATTATCATGTATATCACCACTGGCTGAGAGCATGATCCCGGTACCAGCACCGGTAATGTTGTTGTCGTGAACAGCAACATCCTCAGCCGACTCACACGCTACGCCAAACCGCTTGCATGTGCGTACATGATTACCTTCAACAGTGCCAGTGGAACGTCGCGTACACCAGACACCATATCCAACATTCTCCATGCGGCATTGGAAAACTCGGCACAGAGTCCTGAGACCATCAAAGTGAACGGCACCATCGCTAAAGTTGGTGATAGTATTTTTCTCAACGAGGGCCTCAGCACCCGAGGCCACTTGAATACCCAAACCCGAGGAATCCGTTAGTGTGTTTTCCTTGATGGTGACGGTGGCGTCCCCGAGGGCGTACACAGCTATTGTAGAGATGCTTCGGAATCGATTACACAAAACCGTACATTTGCTTCCACGCCCCTCCACAACCACACCGTATTGACTGAGCGTCACATCGTTCTCCTCGGCGTGCACAGAACCACCAGTTTTCACGTAAATTGCTTCCGCCATTGAGCTCATGCTATTCCGCTCTAAAGTAACATTGCCCCCGTCCTCCACCAACACGCCCTCCTGGAAACTGGAGTACATCACGTTGCCACGCACAATGCACTCACTGCGGTTCGTAACCACCACAGATGCACATGCACTGCCTTCGATAGTGTTTTCCTGCAGCGTGGCTTTGCTTGCTTCCACAAGGACCACATGGTGTACCGAAGACTCCTGGAGCGTGTTTTTTTCAGCAACAAGACGACTCCCGTCACGCACATAGACACTGGTGGAGGTTCCACCAATACGGTTTGACCGCAAGGTTAGACTAGAACCCTCCTGCACAAAGGCACCATACATGCTGCTGCCACACCCGCGGACAGTATTGTTTTCAATGACAGCAACGCCGTGGCGCATGACAGAGAATGCCGCGACGTGGTTTCGGGTAAAAGTGTTATGTGTGATGATGCTCGCTGCACAGTTTCCGAGAAAAGCAATGCCTACTGAACATTCTGACACATTGCACCCGTCAACAGCGACAATAGAACGGTCAATAAGCATGCCATAATGAAAGTTCCTCAGAAAATCACACTTTGTCAGCGTCACACGAGGAGACTTCACCTCACCACGGCTGCTGGTAGCAGTCGGGCAGACGTGGATGCCGCCACCACAGCGCTGAATGTCGTTACCCTTGGCAAACAAAGACGTTGCCTCCCCGATAGCGACGCCCCACGCTGCACAGTTAATAACTCGATTGCCACAGAATCGTTCTGGGGGTATATTACACCCCTTGAAGTAGAAACCAGTGAGACCGTTGCATAGAAGATTGCCCATGAGAAGTGGAGTCGCCCCATCCGTGGTACACACAAGGCATGCCCATGCGCTGGAGGTATCCTCAAGTAGCATTTGTGTCGAGTGCACTGATTCGGGATCGATTTCGTCCTCGTTCGCTGTCTCCCCTCCGCCACGGACGATATTTTCACGAAAAACCGGCTCACAATAATCGAGAAGCCGCCCGCTGATTGTCACTACCATGCTGTGCTTGCCTTTTTTTTGAGTGATACGGTTGTGGTGAATGTCTGGGCTTCCAGTAGTATTGATGTGCACACACTCTGCATTGTGGAAACTAATATCATTGTGTTCGTAGACACCACCACTTCTGCCGGTGATGGAGAGCCCAAATCCATACTCTGAGTTGCATATATGGCAGTGCCTTATCTGTGGTGTGGCATCGTTGGTGACGTGCACAGAGGAAATCTCACAGTCTTGTATGAGCGGTTTGCCACGCTCAATTAATATACCCTGACTGTCAGACGCCTTGGTGCCCTTTGCGATGATGGACATACTCTGCACGAGCACTGGACCATCCGTATTGATCTTCAAGCACGGACCACGTGATATAATAACAGGTGGCTCTCCATCTTTTGCGCTGCATAGCTCCAGTGGGTGATTGATCGTAAGCGCCTCGAAATACTTGCCGTTCTCCACCTCAATGCGGTCGTATGGGCGCGAGGCTCGAATTGCATCGGCTATTTGGCGGAACGGCGATGTGACGCCTTTCCCGACGCGCATCTGTCGGACCTCGCGCCCAGAAAACGGACTCACATACCGTGTAAACTTTACATCCATACCTATCGACATGTCTCCTCCTTTGCCAAGGCACTGCCGAGGCTTTCTCTATGTGTTTTGTATATTAGGAAATGACGCATGGAAGATGGAGGTGTTGATGAAGGGAGCACAAAACCAGCGAAAACGAATAGGCGAATTTTCCAGAGTTGCATTTTTTCTTTTCTTATCTCATATAAAAAAGAAAATTTCTTCGAGCAAAGACAGGAGAGTGGAAGTCAACTTTTTTTTTTGTTTGAAGGACTTCTTCGTGATTCCTACCACCTTATTGTGATACATAGGGTTAGTACGCCATTTGGACAGAGCAAGTGAAGCGTTGACAAACATTGCATAATGATCTACTATGCCGTATTGGCTTATACTATCGTGACACCCCACCCCAATGCCCAGCACTGTCTATTGTGAACGGCGTTCCGCTCGTGACCTTCTGGTTAAAGTCCGGCCGCGTTGACTTGGCCTGTGAAGGCAAGACAAAGAACTCCCTCACGGTGTTACACAATGTCTGACTAGCTGTTGGGCGCCATTTAAGCCGCTCACCAAGCAAAAGAGGAGAGACATACGGGAGACAAGGGGATTTGTTTTCAGAGAGGATTGGCCCTTCGGGGGGTGAATACCTCAGCACGGTTCGTGGCTCGGCGTAAATGCATTTCCACCTCCGCTTCCGTGTCGGGAACGCACGGCTTTTGACGTTTTTCCCCCCGAATTGCAGGTTACACGCCAGCAGCTTCCCTCAGCAGAAAAAAAAACAAGGTTATGCCACTTGTTTTTTCTCTTACATCATCCGTGAATCAATCGACAACAGCAAGCGTAGAAACGAAAACGTTTGACAGCTGGCCCCAAAAAGTTATTGGGAATATTTCTCTGATGCCATCAGATCTACAGCTACCATTCTACTGAAGTCTACGAAGGCGAAAAAACAACAACAACAACAAAAAAGTCTCGGACAATTTCACAGAAAGTCTCCATTCTTTCTCCGAGCTGTCGAACCCACTCAATTGGGTGTTCCCAATTCATAATGATTTCTCCATCAAATCAGCATTCCACTTGCGAAAGTGGCAAGTTCAGAATCTCACAACTCGCAGAGACTCCGCCGCTTCGCGGGAATGGTAAGAGATGGGACAGTAATGGTCAACTTCCATCTGGATCCTACTCGAAATCTTCTGATCAGACACACCAACCCATGGGAGACACTCGCTTACCCCATCAGTTGGTCAGACAACTATTTGGACACCCACCCCTTCAAAAATCCCCCCAGAACGAGAAAGAATCTTTACTTGTTCCATACTACGCGCATCCCTCATATTCAAAAAAAATAACAGATACTGTAACAGCCCCCATGAGGAACAGCACAAAGGCGTGACCACCACCATTTTTACAAACTCTGCGCAGATGGAGAGGAGGCGCTGCTGCTTCTACTGTTCCCTCCGCATTCGTTTTTACACCTTTGAGAGTGGGAATTTTCTTCGCGGCACCTTCATCCCCTGCATCTTCCGTTTCGAGTCGTGCGTACACAGTGCTCCCATTGGGCTCGGGTGCTATGTAAACGTACGCCGCGTAGAAGATTACGGTGGCGCCACACAAGGTGAGGCTTAGACTTGGCTTCTCGCGACCCCTCGGGACAAGACCGAGTGACTCCAGTACAAAGAGCACAGACGTACTGGAGGCCACGCCGAACGTTTTCACCACAACGTCAGCGTACTTGTACACTGCACTGATTACCAATCCCACCGAACCATTCGAGAAAACCACTAACAAGGCGCTTGGGCTGTATCCATCGAAAAAACCCGGCTTTTTCGCAATGCCAAGGTACTTCGCAGGAACCGCGAAGTGCAACACGGTGTTAAGAAGTATCCCAAAACAGTAGAGAATAACATTCTGCGCATTCAAGCTCGAGTTTTGCGTCTTTATGATCTTCTCATTGTATACACCAGCGAGGCACGAAAAAACCATGTTCGCCACCATCAGAATGTAACCCAGCGGGGGGGACGTAGTCATCCCGTTGCAAAGATTTACCTGAGTGACAACCAAGCCAAGACACTGCATGATAATGGCAAGCCAGCACAACCGCGAAATGGACGTGTGCGATACTACACGCAACAGTAAGGCTGTCACTACTGGTGACGCCGCCTTCAAGAGGTAAAACTCACTTGCCGACATGTAAATAAATATGGGAAACGTCACAACGTTCACAAAGGCGTATGCCAAACTAAGAAGAAATTCTCGCTGAATAAGGTCCCACGTCACGTTCTCCGTGAAGATCCGAATCATGTTGCTTATCACCGACGGTGGAGGAGACTGCGTCACTATCTCCCTTGCCCGTGCCAGGCGCCATATTATCAAAAGTGTCACTCCGAGTTTAAATATTTCTGTCATCACGACGGCGCCTGCCGGTGAGTATTCGTACCCTCCTTTCGATTGACTCAGTTTCATGCCAACACCGAGAGCGACACTCACAGTCGTGAGCGCTGCCAGAGAGATTAGTCTGGCGCTAAAGGTCGGTGGGCGAAGTTCCTTTCTGTCAGACATGTGGAACTACTTTACCACAACCACTTCTTTGTTTACCTTTTCATTGTGAATAAGAATGCGAAAACAAAACTGTGTGCATCTCTGCCCGCATGAATGTATACACCTCAGTACGTCCGTGAGGGATTGGAAGCCCCCCCCCGAAAAAAAGGCGTAAAGAGAGACCAACATGTGAACTTGCATGGAGGTGTCATTATGCGACTTCCACAGTGGCAAAATAAAAAGGAAACAACAACAGCAACGAAAAAAAAAAACAGAAGCAAACCAGAAAACAAGCACACAACCAAACAAATTGAGAGTTGAGTTTTTTTCTCGTTCTCCTTCTCTTTGCTCAGACAGAGAGAAAAAAAAAAAGATTCTCTTTCACGGACGCACGCACGCACGCAGGGAGAGACAGAGACACACACTCACTTAGCAGCTCACCCACCGGCGCCCTTCTTCATCGGTAGAAAGCCTTAGCTTCAAGTAGTGCGTGAGAGGTAAAGTACGACAGGGTGAACCGCCACACTGCATCTTGCATTCGTGTCGAGAGTGACACAACGGGACCCGGCGTCCCGCGGAACAGCGGCGAGTTCACCCAAATTCCCGCACGCGCTTCCATATCTTTCTGCAGGGCAGCGAAGACGGCGGTCTGGTCCTCCCCCATGCGGAAGTAATGACCATTGACATCATCCACACGCTTGCTGAGGCAGAGATCCGTAACGTACAGTGCAGAAATAACCGGAGAGAGGCGGAATATGGCAGCAATGTTGCTGTCAAGAATGCTCGAAAGCGGTAGCTGGCTATTGGCTATCACGTGGCTTCGCGCAGGGCCAGGGTCCACCACATTCACAGTGCAGAGGGATGCGAGCCGATTTTCACGCTCCAGAAATCGGCTCAAGGAGAAGGCGAACAATAGTTTACACATTTCAGCATGACTATAGCCACTGTAGCGGTCAAATGTAGACCGAAAGACTTCTTCATCGTCGTGTGAATCAAAGATACTTTCAACTTTAAGATTTGAGGTCCCAGCGTGGGGGGACACAACCACAACAAACCGCCAGTGGGGCCACAGCGAGGACGGGATATTTCTCTGCTGGAGGCGGTACTGAAGTAGGCGGAGCATCAATAGACTATGGCCCACATGATGTGTTGCGACATGCTGTTCAAGTCGCTGCGGCGAAAGGCGTGGAGGCGCTGCCGCCGTCCCCGCGGTGCCAACCACAACACGAAGATCCGGGTCGCGGGAGAGGATAGTGCAGAGGTTACTCACTGCCGCTGTGTCGCTCATATCGCACTGATGGGGAATAAGACGCCCAGTTTTGCCCATCCACTCCTTGTGCAGTCTACTCTGACGTTCTACAGCAATCTGCATCATTCGCTCTGCCTGGTTCACAGATTTCTGCGAGCGGGTTACACCGTGCACATTGAAGCCGCATAAAATAAGGTTGAGGGCGGTGTAAAAGCCTATCCCACCGTATGACACACCAGTTACAACAGCGGAGGGCTGTGCCCCGCTGGCACAAAGCCCTTTCCACAAGGCGCGGTCCAGAAAAGATTCGTTAAGTACTAGAATCATATCCGACGAACTGAGTCGGCTGTGCGTGGGCGACTGTGGCGCCAGTTGCATGACAAGGTCACGCCGCTCCATGGACGTGGGACGGCTTCTTCTTCGCCGCCAGACAAGACCGACACGAAAATACATGATGTACAGGTCTACTATGCAAATTATAAGCGCGCGCAGGATGAAGGAGACATACCCAATAATTTCCACGACAATGTGCATGGCCGGAAGACTGGCCCTATAGCTGCAAAACACGCCTATATTCCGCTTCCTATACCGATAAAACTACGCACCTTTACGCCCTGAACTCAGTGAGATGGTCAATTTCCGTTCTAGAAGCAAAAAAATATAAGAAGATGAAAACAAAAAGCAACAACATCAATAATGAAAGCGAGAAACACCATAGTGTAACAAAATATGGGGAACATATGAATTTGATACTGGTACCGTTCCTCCTCGCTTTGTTTGCACCTAAGTGGGTCTGTCTGTGTGTGTTTAACATGCTCCTGTGGAACCCGTCTACTCGCCAGACACTCTCCGTCTTCATGTGTCCAAATGAACGCCTCACAGAGAAACATTCACACTCACTCAACAAGAGATATTATAACAAACCAGATTCCACACGCCTTTATGAATCCATCCATGCAGTTTTGTTAGGTAACTGGCGGTGCGTGATGGGCAACCGATCACCGACACACCCGTCTGCTTGCAGCATATCCAGAACCTCCTTCCAATGACTTGACTGCTGCAAGAGAGTGTCGCTTCCGACCATCACCATTGCAAAGCGCGCTCGACTACAACATACAATCATGCGGTTTCGCATTCGCAAGAACTCTGTCAGCCGTTCTGTTCGCACCATAGAAATAATTATAACATCATTCTCATCGCCCTGAAAAAGATCTACAGTGCTTACCGCAACGTCGCTAAAGGCGCGGAGACGCAACGAGGTGCGCAGTAACCGGCACTGCCCGAGGTACGGTGTAATAACGGTGATAGACTTCTGGTGCACACCCTCCGACGTGATGTGCGCCACAAACTTGAGCACCATCTCCACCTCCTTCACATTGACCTTGCTGCGGCTTCCCGAAGCCTCCTCCTCAGGGTGGTTGTGGCGCCAAAAGAAGACCCGCTTCGCCAAGCCGGGCACGCGGTCTGTATACTTCTCACCTCCTGAGGAGACAAACGGTCGCCTGAGAAGTCCTTCATTGTCCAACAGAGTCTGCGTTTGATAGAAGGGCCGCACGAGTCGTGAGATGCTTGGGTGCATACGTCGTTGCTCAGTCAGACAAATCGGCTTCATGCGGAACGCCAGGCGTTCGAAAAGTGACATGTTGAGCCGATTGACCTTTTCGTAGAGAAAGGTTTCCACCTTGGGTTGCAGCTGGTAGTGGTCGCCAATAAGTATAATTTGCTGTAAAGAGTCAGTCATACAGGCGAGCAGCTGTGACTCGAGTACTTCCGCGGCTTCCTCTACCACCAGAACACTTGGTCGAAGTGAGCGTAGAAGATTCTGATTTGTCGCGCATCCGGTCGTAGTGAGGCCAACAACATCCGCCCCCTGAAGCAGCGCAAGCCTCACCTCATCCATAGCATGGTTACGTATCGTCACAGCGTTCATGATAGCATCCATAATCAGCAGGCAGTCCCGGGCCTTAGCAGAGATGCAATCACGGATCAGATAGGCGTAGTACTCATGACGAAGGACAGGGTCGAGGCTCCACAGCGAGAGCAACTCCTCTGGGACACCATCTGGGCGCTTGGGCGGATTCTTCGCCAACTCCATCGCCTCCACTGAGAGGTACGTTGTGTGGAGCGATTCATTAAAATCGCAATTCTCCTTTTCACGCTTCATCTCCTGAAAGACACTCAGAGGCGCGCCGCCGTCATCATCATCTGCTGTTGCAGTCTTATCATCATTAGCCGAGGTGGCCAAAGTGGGGATAGATGACTTCTGAGCCTCCTCGAGGCACACTGACAACTGTGTGCGTAGGAGGGTGAGATACAGCGTTCGCTCAGCGGAACGGGTGGAACTGCCGACGTACTGTTTCCCCTGCAACCAGTCGTCTCGGTCTTCGTAGCGTATATGCTTTCGCTGCTCCTCCGTCAGCCACCGCTCGAAGAAAGTCTTCGGCACACGTCCTGACTCCAGGTAGTGGATCTCCTTGAGCAGCCGCTCCAGCCGCTGGTTCATGAGGAACAACCGCTCCTTGAGACTATTGAGGGCCGCCTTATCACTCTTGGAACGCAGCAAGGTGCCCAGGTTGTACGGGTCAAGTGCTGGCTCGCGTGAGCGGCCGCCTATACGTACAATACGTTTGCCGTGGGGGAACAACTCCGACTTGCTAGCGGAGGATCCACCAATCAATTGCTGGGCTATGCGGGGGCGCTCTTCATCCCACAAGCCGCTTCGCAGCAGGTCCAAGAGAAACTCATCGAGGGCGTGATTCTTGTACGTAATGATCACAATAGGCCCAACAGTTGGCAACATATCATCCGCTGATGTGGACCTAAGCTGATCCACGTCTATTGTACGAAGTATGTCACCCGACGCGACCAACTGCTTGTAGCGAACGTACACCTCCACCACGCGGCACCCAATAAACGACTTACCTGTCCCTGGTGGACCCTGTACAAGGAGAATATCGGAAGTGGGAAGACAACGCATGGCCTCCTTCTGCCCTTCGTCGAGGGCAAAGCGACTATTAACGCTGCCAATGAGATCATCAAAAGCAAATTCGCAGTGGGGCGGTATGTATGCTACGAGGTCGTCCGGTTTTTTCACCTTACAGATGCCACCGACCGATGCGTTCGCAGCCGCCTCTGCACTCACAAGCGTGGATGCCATAGGGAGAGGCATTGCAAGAGGACCAACAAAGGCACTGAGTGCCTTCATTATGCTCTTATAACCTGCCATGAAGATAGTTGTCACCAACATACAGGAGTGATCCGTCTTGCCCATTTCTTCATTGCGCCTTAGGTGCTCACAGAGAACATCAAACCCCGTACTGGTTTCACAGGGTGCCACCACAATCATAGACCCATCCAAAAGATGTGAGTTGCATGATGTTACAATACCCCAAAAAATTTCATTTGTGTCTATGAATGTGCGATCGAGACCTGTTGTAATACAGAGAGCTGTACCTGGGAGAAGCTGCGAGGGAAGCCCCGCATTCGATTTTTTGGNCCGCACCTGCAGAATATAGCTATCCGGTGACGCGTAATCTCTATCCCGCGTCACCACACGCCCCATGAAGCGCACACCGTCATACAGCCATGCATGCAGAACATCCGATTCTGTTTCCGCCGTCGGTTTGTAGTTGGGGAGCTGAAAACACACGGCTGGTAGGAGACGACTCACCGTTTCAAAGGTGTCTGCACGCAATAGGCGACAGTGATCTGTGATGAAAGCCTCCGTGGTGGTGTAATTCGTCGCGCCGTTAATAGGGAGACTCTGTGGACTAAAGACCGAGCGAGGGTCCGGCGGTGGGATGGCAAAGTCTTCTACCGAGGGGATGACGAGCGTTGTTAGTTTATTTCCTGATGGACACCGCAAGCGACGCAGCGCCGCATCCACCTTCTTTTTTGCTGCTGCTGCTGCTGTTGCCACCACCGCGGTCGTTGCTGTTACTCCAGCGGTGGGGTTTTGGCTTGCGGTCAGAAGCGATTCCAGCATTGTCTGCACTTCATCTGTCACTTCCCCCGTGGTGTTTGCGTGCTGCCGAAGCAGCACAATGAGGTTGGCCACTTCAATCCACCTCTCGACCAACATTGGTGTCTCAGCAGCCATCTCGCTCCTGCTCCCCACTTGAAGGGCATCGAGCACCATTAAAGGGAAGAACGGGGCGACGATCCCCTTGTTGGAAGACCGCAACATTAATGCAAGAAAGGACTCGAGAAGTGGAATATGAATAGGCTCCCGGTTGCCGACAAATGTTGTCAGCTCCACGAGTGTGTGCACCGCGTCAAGAAAGGCGGGTCCAGCCATGCTGCGTAGCAGTGTGAGCACATTGGGCCACTCGTGTGTGTGTGTCATGATGGTCTTGATGACAGTTATGGGCGCCGTCGCTGTTTTGCAGCGCTGAATGAACTTATTCACATCCTCTAGCGTGACAGTTGCTCTCTCTGGGCGAATGTCAACAGCGAGCGGATACTCCCTGCTGTGGTCGATCTTCATCGTCACGACGTCGCCGAGCGCAATCTCCTTTATGCCGTAATCGACGCGGTCCATGAAGAACTTCACATCACCAACCTCCGGCACCCGTACGAAGCCGATGCCGTAATTTGTGTCAATGCGCCCAACCGTACCGCGACGCCTCTCCTCTGCGAAAGGCGTGAGCTCCTTCCGCGATTTAGAACGCCCAGCCTGCGAGCTGTCGCCACCCCCACCGCGCTTCTGCGCTCCGTCGCGACCAATCCTTTTTAAGGGAGAGGCAGCGCCGCCCTCCTTCCACTGCTTCTCCTGCAGCAATTTGCAGCGCTCAATCTCCGCCTGGTGGGCGGCAAAGCGAGACATGATGCGGCTCGGCCCGTCCCTCACAGGCACAGCGTCGGCGTGGAGCTGCTCGCACTGCCGCTGTGTATGCCCTTGGTTACCGCAGTGCCGGCACCAGCGTTCCTCACGGAGGGAAAGCAATCCGTTCACCAACCAATACTGCAGCGCCTTCTTCTGTTCGTCGATGCGGCGGGAATCCATAAACACCGTCCGCCAAAGCTCCATTTCATCCACGTGAGTAGCGGCGTACTGTGCCAGAGGAGGGTGAAAGTCCATGATGCGCAGAAATGTCCAGCTGTTGCACAGAACCTCATCGGGATCCGTCCAGTCGATGCTGGCACTTTTCTCATCCGTCCATGCATCGCCGGGAGGGGACGAAAACGTCATGTGCGATGTGAGCTGCACCACACCGCAATCAGAGTTAAGAGGGAATAAATTGTGCTTTAATCGATTTCTCTGGTTTCGCTTAAGTTCTTTGCTTTCTTCTTAAAAGGATGTAAACTTGTGTGTAAAATAGGTGGCTTGACGCTTTTCTGCCACTGAGGGTATATGCTGATGAAGAGACCCCACCGCTGCAACAACAACAAAGACGAAAAGAGAAAGGGCGGTACCGTACAGGAAATGACTTCTAACAGAGAATCACGTTTGCGCGATCAATAAACACATAACAACACAACCACTGCAACCAACGCAGCCGTTGTTACCACCACCGTGTGTACTTTGTTCATCGCGGCCACAGTGTGAATACTCCACCCATCTACCCTCCGTGATGAATACTCCCTCGTGTATGGAACGAAGACCCGTGTCCCTCCTTCGCTCCCAGACGTTTTTTTTTTGTTTAGCAATCTGCCGCAGCCTCTCTGTTCTTTATTTGTTGTCTCTTTTTGTTCCTTCCTCTTTCCCTCATTCTTCTTCTTTTCCCTCGTTTTCCGTTGCCCTTTTCTCATTCTCTCTTTCTCCCTCTCTCTCGCTTCTTTAGAAACAGATCCAACACCTATTTCACCGTCCGCTGCGTTTATTCCTATTTCTTGCTGTGCTGCTTGCGAAGCTTCTCCGAGAGGGCCTCCAGCTCAGCATCAATGTCCTCCCAGCCGTCAATGATGCGCTTCGCATTTTCCAACTTCGGGATCTTCGTCAGCGGGTTATTGCAGAGGTCAATCGTCTTTGCCCGTGCCTTGCTCTCTTCCCCACACCACGTTTCGCACCAGAGCCATTCCTCTGGGAGCGAGAATATGGGCACCTGCTCCTGCATGTAGTTGGGGAGATCCTGGTCCAAGTTCGCCAGGCTGTTCGGGTCACGACTGAGCTGGCTGTACACCATACGGTACTGGTCACCCCCCGCAATGGCGCGCAACTGCCGCACGTCAACGAGGTAAATGGCGCTGATGTGGTACGGCTTCCCGCGGAGGTGGTCCACCCAGAACCCGCGGTCCCAGAAGCGGAAGTTCGTCGTCGCCTTGTTTGGGTGTCGTCTGCAGAAGGGTGTGTACGCCACAGGAGCGTTGCCAATATCCATATTATACAGCTCGTGCAAGTCCGACTGCACTGTTTGGTCAGCGTCAACGAATATGATACGCTCCACATCGAGTGGGAACAGGACGTCCAGGAAAAGGATCTTGTACGCCCATATAGTGCGCTGCTTTTCTGTCTGCTTGTTTAGCCACCACGGCCAGCGGTACGTGACAAAGCCCACGTCAAAACCGTAGTGCTCCGCCAGAAGCGGGACGAGCTCCTTGAACTGTGGGGACAAAAAGTTCTCAATTAACCAGAACTTTATCCTAGTGGTGTTGGCGCCGTGGACATCGGACGAGGTTAGCATCACGCTGCGGATCATCATGCGCAGAAAACGTTCATAGAGGTGGCCCGAGGCAACGGAAAAAATGTTAAGCGTCGGGCGCTCTGGCCGCTTTGCGCGTGGCCCCCGCGGCGGCCATTCCGCACGTGTGTCGGATGCCGCCACGAGGTCCTGAATGAGCGTCGTTTTGTGGCCCGGCGTCTTAGCTACCTCTAGCGTCATGTACTCCCCATTGAAAGAGGTGACCACAATGGGAATGGACTGACCTGAGGTGTAGTTGAACTCACCGTTATTGGGCCCATTTGCCGCGTTGCTGACCTGCGCTTTGTTGATGCGGGAGATGTAGAAGGCAGTCGCGATGTCACCCGGCTGCACAGTAAGGTACCAAACACCCGGTGCGCTCTGGAGCTGGAAGTAGCCCAAGTTTGCCATCACGAGTGTATCGCGAGTGACGCCAGCGGCAGCAGCGGGCGCTGCATCCCTTGACGAGCGCAGCATAAGCGGAAGGCCACGCGGCGGAGAGGACATTCCAGTCTCCTTTGCGGTACCCGTGATGAGGATCGAGTTGAGGCGGTAGGTGGCGTACAGGTAGTATGAAGCCGTTGGCAGCTTGGCGAGGACAATGTTGTCAAGGTCATACTTTGCCTCCATTGGAAATAACGTCCAGCTCTCTGGCTCCTCCACACCGAGCGTGAGCAAATGCTGCGACGGCAGCCGTCCAAACACTGCAGCCGGTGGTACCACACGCCCTGCCGCATCAAAATGCACATGTGCATCGCCAACAAACTGGTAAAAGTTGCGCATGGGCTTATCGACTCTCTGTGACGGGTTAAGATACACAGCACATACAGCACCAATGGGCGAGCGGGCGATGTAGTCGCACAGCGAGACGAGAAGCTGTGACTGCCGCCCAATAGGATCAACTACGATAGTCAGCTTGTGCCGCGGCACGGTGCCCTTTGCTGGGCCAACCACAAAAGACAGCGGGCCAGGGGCGGGCGGCAGCAGCCGTTTCTCCTCACCGTGGCCGCCATGAGCCGCATCGCGTTTCATCAGTGCTGCCAGTGCGGTGATTTTGCTTGCGTAGAAGCTGTTGTCAAGCCCGGCTTGCTGCAGCTCGGTACTCATCTTTTCAAACTTCACTTTTGCAAGCACGCTTTGGACGATTTTGGCGTACGACATCTCCAATAGTGAGGCGTCTGCGAAGTCATCGTCCACAAATTTATCATCGTACACAAAGCGGCGCCCATTGGCATAGTAGTACACAGCCTCTTCCTTTTTCTTTTCCGTCTGCTCCGCCGCCTCTTCAGCGGTATGACCATTCGCTGCTGACAACTGCCTATCCATCTGCGTGCAGAAGCCCTCTACGAGAGCGTGTTGCTGTTGCTGCTGGGTAGCTGTGCTCGCAGCAGGGGAATCCAAGATGCTGTGAAGCTCGGGAGAGAAGTTCATATCCGCAACAAAACTCTCATACACAGCGGGGTCATCCAGTCTCTGCGCACTCTTCTTGGCGACGGTGGCGAGGAAGTCATACACCAACCTCAGCTGCCGCTTTTCCCCTGAACCGTCTTCTGTCAGCAGGAGACGCTCCAAATCCCCCCACACTGTACGCCGACCGGCTCGCTGCACAACTCCACAAACAGCATATGTGAGACGAACACGACTGCAGTCATGTGCCCCCTCTTCACACTGCATGAGCTGCCAGGTGGCTTTCAAAATGGCGTTGAGATTTCGCGGTGTCACTGCGGCGCGGAGAACTACGACGCCGCTCACAAGCGGCACTTCCCCTGCATGTGAATAAGGTAACAAAAACCGTCGGTAGTGAAGGAAGTCCAGCACTGACTTGGACGTCCAGTCAACGTATGTTTCATCCTCGTAAAGAGCCGCACTGTAACGCTGCAGAGCCCCACCATGCTGCATGATAGAGTCGTAAAGGTTCTTGTCTGTATCCTGGAGTTTGTTTTTGTGGACTAACTGACGCACGTAGTGCAGTTCCCTTGATAAGCCATTACGAAGGGCCCATACGATGCCTTCCGGAAACATTTTACCGTTTAGTAGAGTGACTGGCAGATCCTTCAGATGCATCATGAAAAGCTGTTCTTGCGTCTCCTGATAGAAAACAACGAATTTAGGATCGACCATGAGGTCATTTAGCGTACGCTTCCCTGCTGCCAAAAGGGCATCCGTCGCCACTATCTGTACGCTCTCCTCATTAATCACATCGTGTATCTCCAACAGTCGCGCCAGTTGAGCAAAGAACCCCATTATCACCGGCAGGCCCTCTCCATCGCTCAAGAGTTCCCACACAGTGGCTGTGATGGCGGCGGTGGCACCCGATACCACCGTCTCTGTGATCATTTCCGCCCCTTCTGCCGTGACCTTAATCTCCGGAGACCAGTGCGTGTCCGCTAAGACGATGCCCAGGCGCAGCGGCTGTTTCCGAGACTCCAACTGCAGCATCATGTTGATTGTCTGTAGGCCCATGGCTGTCGTCGGGTCTGCAATGCACACAACGTGGAAAAGATTCTTCTGGGGAAAAGTTGGCATGCCGTTAAAACCAACAGAGAGAATTGCCTCCAGACTATCTGGCAAGTGGTCATACGCAGAATCACCCTCCATGTCGTTGAGCCAGAATATATTCTGCTTCGGAATCCAGATGCGGCGTGAGGGTTCGTCCTCCTCCGACCCCTTCTCTGGTGTTTGCTGCCGCACCGTTCGCGTGACCCAATTGAGCACCTTGTTCATGACACCTGCACTGACCGATGCAAACCCATGATCATTCTCGGAGGGAATACGGTGACTAGTGAGAACCCGCGTCAAACCTTCGAGCATCTGCTCCTCCTCCTCCATCATTTGCAGGAGAGAGAAGAGACTATATTGTGGGGTTTGCACACGGCGACCGTTAAAGAAAACTAGCACCTGACCCGGGTGCACCACGCTTGCTATTTCTGCCATCGTATTCCGCATCGCATTGTCCATCTTCGCGTTAGCCGCGGAGCCCATTTTGGACAATCTCGACGCATGCAAAGGAAAGTTCATGAGTAAATTCAGCAATACACCTAGCTGCTCGTCGTTGTCTGCACTCATTACATGCTGCACAGCTGCACTTCCCATATTCTGTATCTCCCAAATGTGAAAGTCAACCTTAACTTCATCGCGGTCAATTATTTCCGCGACGAATTCCGCGAAGCTGCTCAGATTTGCCTTTAGTTCAGGGTATCGCTGCTTCAGCAGTTGCACATCAAAACCACCAACGGGCTCTGTGCTATCGCCCACCTCCCTGACATTCACCTCATCCCGTTCAGTGCCTGCATCACCTTTCTTTTCATCCATCGCCTTGTACTCAATGTTCTTCAGATCGACCGTTACGCCGTATCCTTGCACAGAGAGGGCATTCTTCCACATTGCTCCCCACAGAGGAAGGTGCCGGAACGCTAGGCACACCCTGTCGAGGTGTCGCTCCACAACGCGAAGGAGCTGCATTGTCCGTTCCTCACCAACGATGCCGTAGAGGATGACGGTCCTCTGTCCTCGTGATTGCGGGTGAATGTGATCTAGTTTGGGAAATAGCGCCGCAGTTTCCCCTTTATCATCGTCATTCTTTACATTCGTGAGTGAAGCTTCCAACATATTCTGCAGAAGCTGTTCGTCGCAGATGGCGACGCCCGCAACCAACACAAAGGGACGGCCTTCAGCGGAACACCCACCAATGAGACTCACGGACCTTCGCGCCAACTGCCAATGCGCCTCCACTGCAGGGGAGTACACCCGTGCCGCAAGATTCATTTTCAGCAACGCCACTTGACTGGGCGGCCGCCTGGCGCCTTCCATTACACTTAGCAACATATCATACTGAGATTTCTGCGTCAATGCCAGTGCACCACCACTACTGTTGTCTGTAGTAATGTGGCTCCATACATTCTGTAGGCATGTGTAAAAACCGTCTTGTAGGGCGTTGTGTGCGGCCTCCCATTCACATCCCTCTTGCAGGAACGATGTCTCGTTCCATGGCGCTACCACTGTGACGTGAATGCCTTTGCCATATGCTACACGCATTCCGCACAGCGGCGTTACCGTGACAACAAGAAGTAGCATAAGGAAGGTTACACCGCGCCGGTGACCTCCACCACTCTGAGGAATGAGATAATCTGCCATGATTGACATTAGCTTAAACAATGATGCCCTCCCCTGGATTTGATGCTTGAAAGAAATCAATAAAATGTACCATGATAAAGAAAAAGGATGGGGGTGAAGAGTGAGGAAAGATCACTGAACCAGTTCCCCCCGCAAAAATAAACAGTAATGCGAAGCAAGACAAAAAACCAAAGGCAGATAGTTCTCATACCACACATAGCGACACATGTACCATGGGTTTGAAAACGGAGCAGAAACGCTTAGCATGGGGAATGTAAATCTGTCGGTGCAGCAACAGTCAAAAGAATAGAGAAGGATGACCGTAGTGTTGTTGAAGTTTTGGTTCTGGTAGTATAGGTGGGAAAGGGAGAGGTCCCCCCATCGTTCCTGCGCCACCCTTCTTGTATCTCTGCCCGCGTGCCTCACTGCTGCCGTGCCCACGTACACAGTGGAGGTTGAAACAAACAAGCTAAAAAACAAACGCAAAAACCCCGCTTTTCACCGCAAGTCTTTTCTTTGTTGCTTTTTTTTCTCCACTTCCTCCTCTTTGGTTTTTTTTGGGTGTTTGTTTCTTGGCGTGTGTGTGTGTGTGTGTACGTGGTGCACTCCCAACCCATACACCCTTTCCTTTTCCATCAATCGCTCTGAAATAAACGCGACGCGATACGCGCCGCAGCGAATATAATACCGGCGGCCGACACGTTCCAAATAGTGACGCGAAGGGCCTTCCGTGGACTTGCGTAGCCGCCGTAGAACACCTCCGACTGCGCCACACTGACCGCAATGCAGCCGGCCGTCAGCGTGCAGAGCCCGACCGTCTGCCGCCGTGCCGCGCTCAGCCGCATCAGCGTCAATGGCAGGAGCGGCACGAGCCAGCCGAGTGTGTAGCCGATGGCGGCCGGCAGCGCGGCATCCACGATGGCTTCGCGCCCGCTGGGTGGCTCGAGACGAGAGTATCCGAGTTCCTCAACCATCATGAGGTTCGCGAAAGCTGTCTTCTGCTTCGCGAAGACGCGCGTCACCATAAGGGCGTCCTCCTCGGAGAAGCCTTGCGCCTTGTAGATGGCCACCATCTCCTGTATCTCCCCGGTGAGGTGGTTCTCAATCTCCCACACTTCGCGATTCAGCTCGATGTCGTACACGACGCGCTCAAACACCAACGCGCGACAGGCGGTGTAGGCGACAGCGGCACCACCGGCAATGGCGCGCACAATCAACTGACCTGAAAGCGCCATCTGTAGGGCACTGCCATTTCCACTGCTTCTGCCGCTGTGGCCTGTCTGCGGTGCTCGGCCCATTCCACCGAGCACGCCTGCGGCCGAGATGAGACCGGCGAGGGCGGAAAGAACAAGCGAGCGGTTANGTGCTCGGCCCATTCCACCGAGCACGCCTGCGGCCGAGATGAGACCGGCGAGGGCGGAAAGAACAAGCGAGCGGTTACGCAGTGCGCTGTTCTCACGTATCTCCAGGTTGAATTCCTCCATCACGGTCTCGTGCATCTCACGCGAGCACCTCGGATCGCCGAACGCACGCTGGGCTTGACGCAAACGTACATTGTTATGTTCCGCCATGTAGGAAGTTAATGCTAAGTATGTCTGCGCACCCTGGCCTCACCTCCCCCCTCTCTCTCTCTCTCTCTCTCTCTGTTCGTGTGGGGGAGCTGAGAGAGTGCCCGGAATAAGTACAAACAAGGCGCCTTTGGCCCTAAGAATTGGACGAGGCTTTAAACCCAGGAAAACAAAAAAAACTTTGCAGAAATAACAAAAAGAAAACGGAATGGGCCACATAGAAAAGAAACGAAGAGAAATAAAGGAAACATGAAAGCCTTTTGCGGTGAGTGAAAACACGCCCCCCATGCTCACCGAGAGAAATATATTCGCACATACCGCGCCCCTTTCCTTTGCCTCACACGCGAACCCACTCTTGATCTTCATCTCGAAGTCCATGCACGTTCAGACTCGCCTGCACTCAGAGTCGCTACCGCAAGTCCTCCTTCCCTTCCTCAGACTCTGGAGTGTTTTGCTGCAACCAATCGTATAACTTCTTTAGTGCATTTTCCACCACCACGATAGTTTCCTCGCTTTCATCAAACAAATCAAAATCTAATCGGAACGTGTGCAACGCGCGGAACAAGCCCTTCCACGTGCCAACAGCCTCAGTGTACGTTGCTGCAGAGGGAAATCTGACGGGCAGAAGCGTGTCGAGTGCATCCACGGTGCCATTGACGCCGAGCGGCAGTCCACACTGATTGGGCTGCTCACGGAACGCGGCGATATCCAGACGAATGAGCAACTGTTCACGCACGCGTGTATAGACGCGCAAGATGTAGTCCATTTCCTCCACAGCGCTTCGCACTGCCACCTCCTCGCCATACAGGCGAAGTGTGTTCCTGAGACACTCGCGTACGCGCTCGACATCCAGGTCAAGTAACACCATATGCTCATTCACTGCCTCATACGGCTCCCTGATGGGGAGGAGGAGGCGCTGCCGCAGCCGTTGAAGCGCTGCTTCCAGCCCATACGGGAGGCACTCGGCGTAGTAGCGTTGCAGTTCCTCGTCGACACCAGGCGTATTCTTTAACGGCGTATACTTCTCCCCCAGTGACTCCAACGTTGCATCCACCACCGAGGCGCAGCCGCACGGCGTGTCACGCTGCAGATCCTCTAGTTCCACCAGCTCTTGTGCCGTGAGAACGACTGCGTCGGCGCCCACCACATTCTCCCTTACCGTCCCATCAAGTGCACATTCGGCGAAAGAAACCGAAGCGCTCGGCGCACTTGCTTCAGAGGAGTGAAGACTGCCATCATCATCGCCGGCAGGCGGCGGGCGTATTCCCACCTTGTTTTCTGGAGGCACGGCGGCCACCGACACCACATGCCCAACGGGCCTCGTTAGGGAAAGACCCGAACTTTCCGTACAGATGGCGTTGCGCCACTGCAAAAAATCCTCTGCCCTTTGGCATCGCAGTACCATTCCCTGCGGCCGCGCAGTGGACGGGGGAACAACAATCTGCCGCTTGGCTTCTGAAAACGTTACCGAGAGACCCACTAAGGGAACTCGCCGCAATGAATCATGTGTGAACTTTTCATCAGGCGCGTGCAAAAGTCCTTCGCCTGGTATGAGCTCGAACCACCTCTTGACGTATTGACCAGTGCGACCTCCTTTTTTGAGCAACACACCCTTCATAGATGCACTGCCGTCTTTCCTGGACCCATGCTTCTCGGGTAAAACAGCCGCAGATGAGTTTTCTGTAGGTGGGGGCTGTGGGACAGAAGCGATACCGCTGTAATCCCCATGAATAACATATGTGAGGACGCGTACCCAACACGTCTTGGCAACACTACTCGGGGCCTGCAGAACTGTCTTGCCGCCCCCTTCTCCTACGATTGCGAAAGCATTCACACCCTTTTTGCTTTCCTTTATGGTATCGAGGGGGCCAAGAATGATGCACGAAAATGCCTGGCCCCGTTTGTCAACAATGTACAGTGTTCCTCTGGAAGCCTTACTGGTGTCGGACTCGATCCCATCGCAATGAAGAAAGGCACTGAAGCTCATGAATCTGCCAGATACCCTCGAAAAGCGAGAAACTGTTCCTTGATACACCGCTTGGGTGCTGGGCGGAGGTGCGACCTTACACTCCAATTCCATTCATGAGAGCCTGCAATCTTCTTGCTTTCTGTGGTCTGTTTGTTTTTAATTATTTGGGTAAACAAAGCAACCCAAGCAATAACTGTGGCTGTGACGGTGGCGGAAGTGATGTCCGGGAAATATTCAAACCAACTCGTCGATCACGACTTGAGTGGTACAATGAGCTATCTCGTTCAGAGAAGAAACTCATTTTTTCACATACCACCTCTCTTTTCACTCCCCCTCTTTTTTCTTCAAATACCACATTTCACACCCATACACACACACTAAGACCTTCTCAATCCCTCTGCAATTGCCGCTTAGAGCGGCGGAAGGAGCGAATCCCAGTCATTGTCGTGTATCAATATACGCCGGAGATCAACTGGTATCTCCACCAAATTTGGTGTGCCTTGGAACCTATTGAACTGTACGTATACATATCGGATAGAATCCGGAAGCTGCGTGAGATCAATGGCACCCGAGAATCCGTTGTAACTTACGTCCAGTGTCTCCAGATTCGGCGGCACGTCTGCAACGTTCAGTCTTCCCTCCAGTTTGTTATGGGAGACGTCCAGTACCTTGAGAGAGGGAGGAAGATTCCTTACCAGAAGAACACCACCAAAGACATTGTGGCTGAGAGCAAGGACCTCTAAGCGCGGTGGCAGCTCTGCCCACCTCACGGATGAGAGGCTGTTGTGGGAGACATCAAGCGTGCGCAGGGCGACCATGTTTTGAAACCGCTGCAGCCTTCCTGACAGGCCACAGCCCTTTACCAGAATTCCTTGAAGGAAACCACTGCTGGGCCGTAGGGCATCCAAGAGTAATGAAACGTCCGTATTGATTGGGTTTCCGCTGATATCAATATGCTGCACATGATGCGGAACCCCCTTGATACCCTCAAGGATATCTGTGAGATGTGTGTAGCCGACGTCAATTGACTGAACATTCGTTGGCAGCGCCCCCAGCAGCTTCTCCAGCGGTCCGGCCAGCTTGCAGCCCTTCAAGCTCAGTGACATCACTGTTGCAGGCAGAGACGACGGCACTGTGGTGAAGTCGTTATAGCTAAGATCCAAAATATTTAATCCATTTCCGTCACCGAACGTCACCATGCCCAGACCACACTTTTTGCACACGAGTTTTTTCAGTGCTGCGGACGTGGGGGCAATCACAGCAGCAGGAGACGCAAAGCTCACGTTCGAGAAGACAATGGTTTCCAAGTTTGGCGACAGGTTTTCTACGCGGAATTCCTGAGCCAATGTGCTGTCCGACACCTCCAGAGACTGCAGGGTATCTGGAAGGTATGCGAGATTCAGCTTTCCCCCCTCCATGCCACGGAGTGTCATCTTTACAATATCATACTTGTTGCACTCAACGATGCTAAGATCACAGTAACTGATGACTTCCGATGTCTTTTCACGCCTCACACCATCAGCAATCTTCTCCTGGACGTCCTTGCGGAACTCATCATCCTCGATGGACTGGAGGATGGCCTTAAAGACTCCCTCCCACGTCGGGGCAAGGTCCTTCGCCAGATTGGGATTGCTGGTGTGCCCCCTCCAGTGGAACTGCAGCGCCCCATCAGCACCGCCAGCAGCAAAGCTCAGCACCGCCACGAAACACACACAAACAAGTACACGAAGAACTGTCATTTGGTCGGCCTCGCTGCCCAACGGTTATAATCACTTCGAAACAGCTGTGGAAAAACCAAATCTGATGTATCAATAATGCCAAGCGATAAGAAGTGAAAAAAAACAGAGAGCTGGAGAGATAAAGCGAGCGAGCGAGAGAGAGAAAGGATGGTTAGAACCACACGTGACAGTGGAATAGAGGATGCCGAGTTGTGTTGGAGGAGCCACGTCGAACCCATGCACACAAACAGACCCATACAGGCACCAAAAGGAATCGTCCCCCACAAATCGCAGAACACGCACACGAAGGATGGGGGAGGAAACAAGAGGTGACTGCCCTTAGCACGCCCCATTTTACCCCCTTCTTCCTTCGTTCTAGACGTACCATGCGTGCACGTGTCTATATGCCCAGGAAAAAAAAAGATTCTCTGAGAACGACGAAATAAAAGACCCCCAAAATGCTCTGTTTTTCTTCACGAATCCACCAATCGAGGACGAACGGGGAATAGAGAAGAAATAGAAAACGAAATCTGCCATTCCATATGTTCGGGTTCATTTCCCTTATATCTTCCCGCGGAGGAGGTTTGGAATCATCTGGCCCGCACTACCAAAGACGGTTTGAACCAGCGCCACAACGTCGAGAGTTGAGCTAAAGAGGTCGGCGAAACCAAAAAAGAGCATTGAAGGAATGTTTCCGCGGGCGTATTCGAGTGCCCAGCAAGTGTCAGGCATGCGATACTGCTTGGCAGTGCTTCGTGGGAGGTAGTGCTGCTCACCCTGCTTGTACACCTCGCGTGGTGACACACCTGGTAGCGAGGCCCACTGCTCACCGTAGATGATGGTGAAGAAGTCCTCCGCCCAGTGGTAGCGGCCGGTGTGGCCCTCCGTGCCGACTGATGTGCCGAAGATGATGAGGTATTCGGAGAGGGAACAGTGCAGCACCGTCATGGTGCCCATCGCCCCGCCGGCGTTGTTCCACATCCACTTCCCCGTATATGTCGCGTGCACTGGGTATGCCTTGGTGACCTCGTCGATGACGGCGGCGACGATCTGCTGCGCTGTTGCGTTTCCGCTGTTTTGCGCATGGGCCGTCGAAATGGCACGATTGGCGATCACCTTCAGCGTCTTGGGGTCGAAGACCCAATTTTCTGGGCGATCCACAGCGGCACAGAAGGCGACCAATATGACCACGAGAGAGAGAATGATAAAGAATCTTTTTCCCATTGTCGTTATTGTTTTTTTTTTCTTTAGTAGTGCCGCGTCAGTGCTGTTACCTCTATGTAAGCCTTTTTCTTATCTCCCTGTTGTTTCCGTTGAATTTCGCTCTGCAGAGGGTATTAGCGGTTAAGCAATAAATGAGCTTTGTTGTGTTGTGAGTGTTTCTACAGATAGTCTGCAAGCATGGGTAATGAGGCGTGCGTTCCACCACAACGTGCGGAATTGCCAAACGAAAAAAAACAACAACAGAAAAGAAACGAGACAGAGAGAGAAAGGGGAAGACAAACAGAGTTGCGTTGATGCACACCGGTAGCCGTGGGGCCAAAGCGCAGACATGCAACACACCAAAGGCAGACACCCCCAACAATATCAGTAGCACCCGTGTAAACCAACACAAAAAAAATCTCTGAAACGAACAATGAAGGAGCTTGATGTTGAGAAAGGAAGAGACTGATAGATGCATGTGGCCTACGAACCTCGTCGGGAGGGGGGCTTCCAACACCGCACACACGCATCACTGCCGCCCGACAGCAAGACACCATCTTCTGCCCAGGCAACGGCCGACACCCCACCGCGGTGGGCCCCATCCTCTGTCTTGCGCGTCGTGGCGTTGAGGTCCCACAGAATGAGGGCGGCATCCATGCTACCTGAGAGGAGGTGCGCGTTGTTCTTGGGTGAAAAGGCCAGCGCTGTGACGCGGAGGGTGTGAAACACCAGGTCCTTGTACAGAACGCTTCCGTCGGTGGCTGACCACACAAATATATTCCGCGCCGCATCCCCAGATGCCACGCGCTGCCCATCGCTCGAGAAGGCCACGCACGCCACCACGCCGGTGTGATGGCCGGCGAACTGCACGTACGCCTCCGGCAGGCCGCCAGCAGTGACGCGGTAGCCCTTGACCACCTTGTCACCACCGAGCAAGACGGCGCTGCTGTGGGCTGCCGCGCTGGTGCCGTCGAACTTATTTAGCTTCTCCTCCGCGACCTTGTGCCCTAATGCATCCACAACGATGAAGCCGTTCTTCGAGAGAAGTACCACATTCCCGCCCGTCGTGACCGCCAAGGCCGCGGTGTTGGCTGCCTCTTTCGAGATGAGGGTAGGCTTGGTGTCAGTCAGGGCGTAACGCAGCAAGTCACTGCCAACTGCGAGGTACAGGTTGCCCTCGCCGAAGGCTGCTGCATTGATGACGTCAGAGCCAATGGGCACTTCTTGCGCCGTCCTTGCCCCATCGCCGGATCCACACCACACCAGTGCTCGGTCCACGCTGACTGAAACCAGCGTTCTGTCCGAGACATTGTGGAGCAGAATGATTCGCCCTTGGTGGCCTGACATGGCAGTCTTCTTCTCGCCCTGCTCACTGATCAATGTCAGCTTGCCACCAAAAGAAACAGAGAGAACACCCTGTGACGTGTACGCCACTCCTTGCTGCATATCACCAACCTCGGTTCCCAAAGAGCATGAACCGATAAGCGTCCCTTTCTCTGCATCAAAAATTTTGACGGTCTTGTCAGCACTTGCAGTGGCAATTTTGCCTCCGTCTTGGCTCCACGCAATGGCAAAAATGGTTCCCTTGTGCCCTGTCGGTATGAGTTTCTTGTTTTCGGCAGTTGTGCCGTCAAGAATAATAATATCAGTGGATCTGGAAACTGTTGCAATTCTTTCCATATCTGGGCTATAGCGCACGCATGTTACTTTGTCGGTGTGGCCCTTAACATTACACTTGAACTTGAAGGGCACACCTTCGTAGAACCCAACCATCGAGTCTGCGCCGCCCGTCACAATACGGTAAGGCCTGTCCCCGCGCATGTCGCAGGAGAGAATGTTCTGCGAGTGGCCATTGATGGTCCCGATGCTGTTAGCAGTGATAGTGATGGCAGACGCAAAGATATTCTTTCCATCACCCACCACAGCCAAGCGTTCCTCATCTGCCGTCCACGCGATGTCACGGACCGGTCCCTGCAGCTGCTTCGTGTTGAGCACCTCCTTCGTGTCGGGCTGCCGCACCCACACCAGAAGGTTCCCGTTCTGATCCCCCGACGCCACCAACTTGCCTGACGGACTGATGCGCACAGCCGTGACGGGTGCTGTATGGCACCTGCAGACAGTCACGTGGCCTGGCTTTGCCATGTCACGGACCACCACGTTGTTGCCAGTTCCATAGGCGATAACGCTGCCGTGGGCGGAGATACGGGTTGGAATGGCACGCGTCGTAGACGGCGCACTTGGTAATGTGCACTGCAGCAGCAGTTGATGCACAGACATGGCTAACTTTGACAAGAAATCTTTCTTTGCTTCTGGAAAGTGCAAATGGGAGTGCGGGGCATGTAATGCTTTCTCTCTCTCTCTCTCTCTCTCGCTCGCTCGCTCACACCCTCTCTCTCTCGGTCTGTCGGCCTCCCTTTCCCTCACTCATACACACGTAACAACCAATGATAACGCATGTGTGGCACAGCGGTTGACGGCGGCCGCAAATAATAAATTCGTCAGTTAATAAAGTAAAGATAATGCACACAGACACACACACA
>NW_008825688.1:8046-37870 GCF_000691245.1 Trypanosoma grayi | reverse complement strand
CGCACATCGCCATCATGTATGTTTGTGCTGCTCAATGATAGCTTTCTCAGTTCTGGTAGTTGACTGAGTGAGGTCATGTTCCGTATCTCACCATCAACTTCCAAGTGCAGCGCCTGTAGTTGCTTCAAGCCAGCCAGTAGCTTCACGTCACAGACGCCACGGTACTTGGAAATGTTTATTCGGGTAAGCTTTTTAGATGTGTGGAGAGCCTTGAGGTCATCCTTTTCAAGCCTCTTCCCATCAATATGAATCTCGCACATGCAGCCCAGTTCGTCCGTGCGGAGGAATTTCATACTGCCAAGGGCACAAGTTTCCAATCCGGTGTCACCTAAGCGTCGCCGCCTCCTCAGTTTCTCTTGTAATTGTGCCTTTTTATTCTCCAGGGCTGACGCCTCTGCCGCCAATCTGTTACGCTCGTCGGCCAAATCTACGTTATCGGACTGAATGGTGGAGCCTTCAAATGTCTGTTGGGATTCGTCAGGCAGATGTCCCTGCGCAAAAGGAGGAGCGTCGCTCGAGACGGCACGGTTCTACTTGCTTGCGTCTGTATTCTCCACAGATCTGTCAATGAAAATATGCGCTGTGTAGTCGCTGTGTTGTTGGATCTATAAAGAGAAAAAGAAAGAGACAGAAAGGGAAAAGAACAACTTACAGACGCTCCTCATCTACAATGCGAGCACACCCGGCAACAGAAGGGAGATTGAATCATACTGTTTCCCGCAAGACCTGCAGAACGGTAGATGTTGGGATCCCCCGATCCACACGACTACGCCATGAGGAGGGGAAGTTGGCGGTGGGTCGGATTGCAAAAAAAAAAGAAGCGAGCTTTTCTTTATTTTGCACCCTTTAAAAGCACTTGTAACGGCACAAGAAGGAAACATATTCACGTGGAATAATGGCAACTGGACAGGCATCTCCTTGCCTGATAGTTTCCTGAGAAGCTGTCTGTGTTCTTTTGAGACATGACTCATTGTTCCAGAGGAAGTNGGCAACTGGACAGGCATCTCCTTGCCTGATAGTTTCCTGAGAAGCTGTCTGTGTTCTTTTGAGACATGACTCATTGTTCCAGAGGAAGTTAAAGCTAACCAAAATTAAGTGCGCCATTAGCGGGGCACATATCCCCAAAGTGGTGAGTATTCGTGCACCCGTTAAGGCCAAGCACCTTTACAAGCTCACTACCTTAAAAAAGATTATTTGCCTTGCCCGGTAATGCCGGTCATCTCATCGCGGTGCCAGGGTTAAGCGCAACCCGTATTCTCGGCGGGAAACCAAGCGCCAGCAAAGGTTCGCCTCTTGGAGAACTTTTGCGGAGCTATGCTCATTGCACCGCACAGTGTCAGGATCAAACATGCCTAGCTGGGGCACCGTATTATCTTCGTGGTTATAGTGTGTGTGTGTGCGTGTGTGTGTATGGCATTGACAGTGCTTGGGCAAGGAATGTTCACATGGAATAGAGGCACCCTGATGGACTTGATAAAGCCGCCCAAAAACCAGACCTAGCCATACCAAGAGCTCTCAAGAATGAGAGAGAGGAGGCCCCCGTTTCGCACGCCGCGGCCATAAAACAGGAAGAATGTGATGAAGCATTACCACAACTTCCAATGCGTAAAAGGGAGGACACATCCCTCACAACAGAAGCGCCGCTAAAGCACGAGGTAAAGGGATCACTGCCGCTAGAGCAGCGGAGGGGAAAAAACCGCATATAATGCTTGAAACGTTTCGCCCGCATAAACTAAGCCACGTCACACTCCAGAAAATTCCCTGATGAAAAAAAGGGACACCGACAAATGGGAAACGCTGGAGGCCACGCGATCATACTCCTGTGGACATGTCCCTCAGTGAGTTTTTGTGCCCAAGCACGCGGGCATGCAGCGCCACAGCAAACGTGGGCACATAAAACGCCGCATGGTCTGAGACACGGATTCAGGCCGGACACGGTGAAACAGAGCCAGCACACACAGTGCGAAGAGACGAGCCTGCGCTTACTGAGCTACCCGCCCTAAAGAGTCTCCAATTTCACTTTGCTGTGGACGGGGGCAATGTCGTGATGTTACGCTTCACGAAAAAAAAAAAACTTAACCAATACCTTCTTGCAGTGGAAAGGCTATGCCCTCAATGGCACACCCCTGCAGATTCGACGTCTATCATGCAGGATTAGGAGCAGTCCACCCACCCACCCCCATCTGTTTGTTTTATTATTTGCTTGGTTTCATGTCCCACCCAACAACAAAACGCGTCACACCCGTCTGCAGAATACCGTACCCAATGGAAAGTGCTAGTAGGCCCATGGGATCCCGGGTGGGGCCTTGGGTCTGGGGAAACAGCCGCCTGCAGCCACCAGCGCGAGTTTACTCATAGGCAAATTCACAACCCAAGAGATGTTGTTTTGGTTAATATCATATTTCGTTAACGAACAACAAGATGTGCAATAAAACAAAGGGGCTCTATTCCAAGCCATGGATATGCCCGCAACGAACTTGCTCTCCGATGGTCGCCGGTAAAGCTGGGCCTTCGAAGCCAGCCGAGAAGACACAAAGAAGAAAAATAATAAAAAACGCCACCCCCGCCAGTTAAGACTCAACCAGTTCACACAACAGCGGTTGAATTACACCTTTTTCTTGTCTTTTTTTTTTTTGCTTGATACTATTATTGGCATTGTGTTTCCTAAACCAAGGTCTATAGGGTCTCTGAAGTATGTGCTCAGCCATAAAAGGTCTTTTTACGCCTCGCTTTTCATTTCATTCTATGCGGCAACTGTGTGTTGTCTCCACACCGCACAGTGGTGAAGACTTCCTTGGGTGCTGAATCGAGACCCTTCACGTGGCAAAGACCCCCCCCCAAAAAAAAAAAATACTCAACATTCACTTGAGTTTAGAGTTGTAAATATCTTGCATACCGCATCACGACGTATGGTGCCTAGCACTGTGGCATGACGGGGTGTCGCACCAGGCCATTTTTATTGTGTAAACTACACCGCGCGCTTGGCACGTCTGTTGCACCCTTCGCAGCACCACGTCAACACATCTCAGCGTCACGAAAAAAAAAAATGTCTGTACTGCGCTCGCCGCCCAGTCTGTCATAGGCAACCGTTCAGTAAAGCCCAAGTCACCAACAGAAAGGGTGAAAAAGTATGACATCAAAAAACCCGAGAGGCCACCGGTACATTTATACGAAAACACTATTATTCTACCTTTTCCTTCGAAGAGGAAATACAAGAAAAAAAAAAAAGGACACGTCGAGAGAAGCACAGACAACAAGAGGATTATGTTTGTGTGTGTGTGTGTGCCAACCACTTTGTGCCACCTTCTGCCAAACCGTAAAGGAAATAATCTATATCATAGAGCAATAAAAAAAAAAGCACACCAATCACTGAAAGGCAGCATCGACAAAAATGAAGCAGTATTACTAATTTCAACAGACATAAAGCTGAGGGGATCCTTGATTGGATCGCGTATATACCACTTAAAAAAAACTTTTCGGTCATCCAAATGTTGCCTCCCCAGAGTATTTGATGTACAAAAACCCGTCTTCGTCCTTGTGGTGCGCGTACAGATCAGATATTTGCGCCGTGGAAGGTGGAACCGAGCCGTTGATGAAGACAAAGATTGCCTCCTCTGCGTCCATTTGAACGCGTTTTCGCAAGACCATCATGAATTGTCCCACTGTTAAGTCTGCAGGGACGAGAAACTTCCCCTTGTCCAAGTCACGAATACTTGAATCATCCACCTTTTCACATATGATAGGCAGGCGGTCTGGATGCCTCTCCCGCACCTTTAGCGCCTCTTTCTGGCGGCTTTCAAATGTGTTAGACAATTTATACTTGCTTTCGAAACTTCTTGCCATGGGTGTTGCAAAACTTCGCTTTAGAGTACTTTTTCCAATGCGTGCTGCTTTGTATCCCAAGCCAAAAGCAAGATTTCAGAAAGATACAAAAACAGGAAAGCATAGTAAAAGAGCCCACAAGTTGTTAGCACATAATATAAAGATCCACAAGAAGTTGTTAACTAAAAAGACTTATTCTAAGATAGCTGTGAGTCGAATGGAATATTAAAGCGTGACAGTAATCAGTGGAGATAATGAGGGCCTCCCAAACTATTTGAAAATCGCGTGGTATGTGCCACACCTTAAGAGCAAGAGCAAAAAAGAACAGTGACTATAAGCATAACAAAGAGGCACATCATAGACCGAGAAGCATCCCGTCAAGATAAACTAGGAGGTTTTGGTCTTTCCCAACTCTCAACACGGAGAGCAATATCATATGCGAGATGTGCACATTCACTGATATTAATCACAAGGCATACCATCAACCAAGTGTCGCTTCCAAAGTATATTTGATGTACAAGAATCCGTCTTCGTCCTTGTGGTGCACGTACAGATCAGATATTTGCGCTGTGGAAGGAGGAACCGAACCACTGATGAACAGAAAGATAGCCTTTTCTGAACTCACCCTCATGCGTTTACGCAGCTGCAGGAGTAATTGACCTATTGTGATATCTGGTTGAAGGAGGTATTTTGTGATTTGCAACCCGCTAATGTCTGAATCGTCTGCGTTCTCACAGATGATAGGAACACGATTCTTGTTTTTCGCGCGGGCCTCCTCCGCCTCCCTTGTGCGCTGCTCTACCGTATACAAAGCCTTGTACTGAATCTCAGACACGTTCGCACCCTTTCTGGGCATTTGAACACAGTTGCTGTGTTTCCTCCTCAGATCAACTGATATCATTTCAGCACGCAAAGGAAAAAGAAAGGAAGAGAAAAAAAAATTATGCACGGATGCACAGAGTTCTTACTTTGTGTATAGCGCGTGAGACAAATACGTGACGGAGAAAAAAAAACATTTTATGTTGCAAAGAGGGCAACTAATAGAAAAAAAAAGGCAGTCAAAAGTCTCTCTTCCTGCTATCCGTATCACCTTCGGCATCACCTGAATTCTGTAACTCCCTACTGATGGCATTTCGGTACGCTGTGACATATACAAACAACGCCGTCATCACCACACGTCACCACGTAATGATGTTGAAACTTCACATCTGTTATTGGAGATCGGTGCAGACGAATGCGTTTTGGAGGTGGCAGTGCTTCCCCGAGAGGCCAATGGTACCTTCCCGGGACGGATGATGAATGCAGCCAGGGTGCTTCCTTCTGCGATGCATCTGGTGATAACATTTCAGCTGCCGGGTTCACATGAAGCGATTGATGCTTTGTTCGGGCATGGGCCAAGTCCCATAAGTACAGAAAACCGTCGTCATGCCCGCTAATGATGTGCGAGTCAACACATCCAAAACAGACGCTAGCACACCTGCGGGTATTACTTTCAATGCCTTCGAATCGTTGTGGTAGAACACCTCCCGTCAGTACGTCCCACAAGCGAAGCGTACCACTCCGATAGGAAACAAGTAACAAAGAGGACGAGGGGGAAAGAGCTATTGAAGACACTTCACTAGCTACCGGTGAGGTGAACGAAAACAGGAGTACACCTGTGGTGACGTCCACAACACGAACAAGTCCTTCCTTCGATGCTGCATAGTAGCAACTACCAGTTCGATTCGTTGTCAGTGATACAATCGCCGAATTGCTGAAGCTGTGGTGGAACATTTGTGTCCCTGTTAAAAGGTCCCAAACTGTAACAGTACCCTCCGATAGTCCTGTCGCAAGAATATATCCACATGGAAACAAGCACGAGGAGTAAACGTCTGCTGTGTGAACAAATGTGTTTGCGACACAATCCTTCAAATATTCCGACGCGTCCGATGAATCTGGGGTTTGCCACATGAGTTGTGCCATATTGAGAACGACAGCTTGACATCCACTCCACGAGAGGAGTATTTGACGTTCATGGCTTGCCATACCTCGGACAGGCGCATTATACTGATACAGTCTGAAACAATCATTGTTCGAAGGCACAGCTACACTATCACGTTCAATTACGATTGGTATCCACAGAATAGATCCTGTGTATGTCCCAACGGCTAGAGCTGGAACTTGAAGAAAAGGTTGGCACGCTGTCAAACTTACGCCCTTCATCGTACCTCCGACGATATCACCACGTAGCTTGTTAACGTCTATAGACGTCAATAGGTTGGATGGAATCAGCTGCTCACCCATAGGCTTTTGAATAGAAAACACGGAGTGTATCGGCAATCCGCTTAGGAGTGACGGATGCTTTGATTTTAAAAGTTCATACGAAAGTGAGTTGGTCAAGATTTGTTCAAGACTCTTGAACGCAGCATTTGGACCTTCGTCAAATCCACACTCGTACTGGCGGCAGTATAGACTGCTGTCACAGTATCCAATAGCCTTTGATAGGATAGATTGAAGCTGCGAACGTCCCACCATAGGAGTCCACCCACGCCATACAGGAAACTTCCCTCCTGCCTCCGAGACAGTCCTGCATGTGAGGAGGTATATAAGCTGTTGAAAATGATCCTTGCTTATTGTTGCCTCCATCGGTTTGATTCTTCTCATAAAAAACACGTGGGCACGTTGTCCATCATCCTCATCAACGTACTCCAAAAATTGCTGCTGTGAGAGCAAAAAAGCCATCGATTGGAGCAGTGAAGCAGGTTGTGAGGGTGTATCTGCGTTACCTGCCCCATTGGATTTTGTGACGGGATCTAGCTTCTTTAGTTGGCCATGAGCTGCATCCCAGTTTCCCTCTTGGATAGCGCGTGAGATGACACGAAGGGCCTTTCGCTCATTGTGCTCTTGACGCAAGAGAGCAGCTGCTTCATCACGAAGAAGCTGTGCAGTCGACGTAAAACCTTGTTCGATCAGCCATGCTGCAATTATCTGCACCAGCTCTCCCCGTATGGTATCGCTCTTTGGGTCAAACTTTACAAGAGTGGAGCTTGGGATGGAGATTTCAGCATCGGCTCCACTTTGCACCTCTGGTTCTTCTGCAGGCGCGTGGACGGTGGTGGAGACGCCGCTCATAAGGCCCGACCTCTATCTGTTTAAATTCCGTTCCACTTTTTTTGGGGGGGTTTTCCACAATGGCAACGAAAAATAAAAAAAAAACAAAAACAAGAAGAAAGAAAGGCACACATCCGCCCAGGGGTAATCAATAAGAATTTAAAAAAGGAAACAGCGATGAATCCACAAAGTAAAGTAGTACAATTTGATAAAGAGGGAAAAGAGAGAAAAGAGTGTGTGTGTGCGCAAATACACAATGGCCTTTTCTATCGCACGAAGCATCTCCCTCTCATTTACCCTGGCGCCTGTTGCGATGACTGTAGTCGTACAGAACACGTGCGAGGTCATCCTTGGTCACCTCCGGCCACGTTTTGCTGCAGAAGAAGAACTCTGTGTAGGCGCACTCAAATAGGAGGAAGTTACTTAGTCTTTGCTCACCACTCGTGCGAAGCAAAACCTGAGGCTCTGCCCCACCACTATCCGCAAGCACGGAGGCGTCTTCAGCGTCATGCTTATCTTGCGTGACACTGCGAAGCATTTCCTTCATGAAATCTTCGTTATTAATAAGAAGTGATTTGTTCACTCGACGCGCAAGACGATTGCACGCATTCAGAATCTCCTCACGCCCACTGTAGCTAACACATACATTGACAACAATTCGGCGAGGAACGTGTTTTCGAGACTCTTCCTCCACACTCACCATAAGCTCTCGGATACAGGGCATAATTCTTTCGAATGCAGGCGAAATAAAACGGATAAAAATACCCTTTTCCTTTGATGACTGGCGTATGCGCTCAAAGTAAAAGAAAAACAGCGCCATCAGCACATTTACTTCGAGCGGCGGCCTGTCCCAGTTCTCTGTGGAAAAGGCATATACAGTTAGCATCTGAATGTTGTACTCGAGACAATAATCGATGAACTCCATTAGTTTCTCACCACCGCGGCGGTGCCCATCCAAGGGCGTACGTCGAAGGAGCGACATGAAGGATGTATACGTTTCATCCCTCTTGCACGAGTCGCGGTCTGCGCTAAATATGGACTCGCATACGCGCGTTACGGCGTCAGCAGGCACAGTGCCGGGTGATGTGCGCTTGCCGTATCTGCGATTCCCGTCCATGATAACCGCAAGGTGCCGTACGCCGTGGTTGGGCACACCTGTTGTGGTGCAGCAGGGCTTTAACGCGGCGAGGTGAGGCCCCCCAGGGCTCCCGTGAGACTTCTCCTCCGGCACCGAGTAGGTCCGCAAATTGAAGCAGCCTTCCTCCTTGTTGGGATCGACGACTGCGCCGCATTTTTTAAAGCAGTAAGGGATGATGCGAACGGCTGCTTGGTGCCACCACTGCCAGCTCGCACAGGCCAGACAGGCGAAAAACAGCACAGCACAGAAGAAGACAACAAACATTTCAAACCCTTCTGTTAGTGTGTCGAGCGTCCCTCCCATGCAATGCTGGAAGACTAAAAGCGTCGCGTCGCCGTCGGCGAGAAACGGCATTAAAGACATCTCTCCATCCTCCAGTGATGCGGAAAGCTGCATTACAACTAGACAGCATAAGCAAGAGACAAGACAATGGACAATAAAAACAAAAAGAATGAAATAAAACGAGACGAATGCGTTGTTATGAAGCCCTACAAAAGGCAAACTTCCAAAAAAAAATGTAGATAGATGGAATGAAGGGGGGAGGAGCCAAATGAAGAAAGCAACCATACTTACAGAATGCAAAAAAAAAAACGCACAACGAAGCCTTAGTTATTCTTCGAAACCAATGTGGGGTCAAGCGTTCCTTTCTGCAGTCTTTTCAGAAGATCTTCGTTCGTCTCGGCGGGGCGAAAACGTGCACCACTCTCACTGCGGCGCACCAGCACATCCGAGTTGAACAGGGACAGCGACTGGAGGGTGTTGATCAGCGGAGACATCAGCGTATAGCAGCCCTTTGCGAAGTGTACGAGAGGGCGATAGAGCCACGTAGCCAACCAGAAGAGAAGCGATGTTCCGTCATCCGATACATCGGCAGCTCTGTTATCAAGACGATTTGACTCCATCGCAAAAAGGCGCAGCTGTTCCGTGTGGTCAGCCACAATTCCACGCTCCTTTTCCAAACTAATCACAACATATTCAAGCTGCTGCTGAATGTATTGCAGATCGCTATTGGTTTTTGTGAACATATCTTCGAACCGCGACGTAGCGGCCCTGCCGTCATTCACAACAACACGTTGACGTTCAAGATTCTTCTCCATGTGTTTGAGTCGCCGATTGCTTACCTCAACTGCCTCCTCAAGATTGCGTATGATGGTGCACATTTGCGTATGCGAGATGTTGCCAGCATCTGCACTNCTCGGTGCAAGGAGAGGCACCACTGCATCCCATTGGCTCATCTGCAAGGAATACAAAGAACCAAAAACGTACGTGCAGTATTTTCTTCAACTCACACAATGTAATCCCATACTGATCTGGAGGCGTGGAGGGGAGAATGAAGGCGAATTTGGATATGGATGTGAGCAGCAAGGAAAGTGGGATGGGCGTAGGGCGGTTAAAGCGACACCACAAGTAAGCGTGCAGCAAACCGTGGACGCCAGGGTGAAGGCAGGGACAATAGAGCACTGAGACCACATACGCTGATACCACGCAGGTGTGCCCCAACGCAAACAAAAACAAGAACAAAAAGGAATCAGAGTGTACAACAAAAGAGGGCCTTACACGAGCTACACAATGCCACGCAATATTCTAGATGATTCAGCGAAGATGTGTAAATGAAAAGTGCTTCCAATTTGACCCATCTATGAAGAGGATCTTCCAAATAAAACGAAAAAAAAAAAAAAAAACAGACAACCTTGTCTATGCCATCACGAAAGTGTTTGCCTTCAGGCAAATATATTCCACTGAGTCAGCAAGGGAGGGCGACTGTTAAGACCAACTCAACACACGTCTTTTGCTGGGTCACTCAACTCCATCAGCCATATATTCACGCAATAGGGCGTCCCCCTTTCGAACCCACGTCTAGGAAAGGTGTTAGTGTGAGAGGAGGAGAAGTATGTAGGCACCAATCCACCGTAGTTGCAGTATCTCACCTGAGATGTTCAACGCGCATGCAGATGTCAAAGAGTGCGCAACGCCACGCAGGGGCCTTTATGCACCACGTAGTCGCATAGATGAACGAAGGTGAAGCCCAGGACACCCGTGTAAGAGTGCGCCGCCCTCTAATGCGGTGTAACCTTCGCTACATCACTTCCATCCCGTGCGTAACAGAAGTAGAAGCACCCGATCAAGCCGCACGTTCATCACCGAACTACACTGGACCCCATTCCAAAGACGCATGCTGCAGTCAACAACGCCCCGCATGCCTTGTATTACACATAGAAACCAGTGAGATCGCTCAGTAGAGCGAGTCGTCTCTTACGGTAAGTACTTCCGCGCCGTTAAGCCTCACGAACATCTACAACATATTCGGCTGCATGTGAGAAATTCTGATGCCAACAAAAATCCCGCAGGATCACGCCAGCGACAGAGAAGAAAGAAACGGCCCCGCCCCCTGTACTCTTGTGAAGCCGATCAAAAACAACAACAAAGGCATCGGACGCTGACAATACATCCATCAATCGACTACGCGCATACGCCAGTTAGAAGCACGAAACCCCCACTGCGTCTACGAAGAAAAATGTTTTGGTGCTCCTCCAACTTTGCAAGTATCAAGCCGCCTCAGCAAAAACACTCTTGACGGCGACAACGCATGCATTTTTATCACTGGTATGGAATTGCTCACCGAGATGACACAGCGGAGAATGCCACCTCCCGGCAACGTTGTTGGGCAGCAACACGGCCCAGCAACCATCCACCAGCTACCATGACGGTGGTCTTCGCATAGGCCATTTCAAAGCTCCATATGCAGAGGCGTATGTGTACATATATACTTATAAAGGGGAGAAAAGACACAAAAATGACAAGAGAACACCAAAGTCAAGAGGAAGACAAAAAAAGGAGAGTAAGGCAAAGGGGAACAGCGACAGATACAAACCAAAACATAAAATCTGAACTATTATGCCTTCACTCATTCACTCGGAGTCATCCAAAAGCAGGAGCTGTTGTTTTTTCGTCGGTAATGTGTCTCTCGTCGTTGTTACCACGGGCCTCACTGAGTCATCATCCAACATGAGGCTTGAATGGGCCACAGATATGGCCGCACGTGCTTCAGGCTCTCCATGGCACGGGGGTCGTGTTCCCCGCGCTTCTCCTTCCCTCAATCTTGTCAACTCTTCTTTGCGGCGCACCGCACGCTTCGGAGCAACAGTTGACTGGCGCTGCTGGATATCTCGTACATACCCCTCGGCCCCTTCGATTGTGCCGCCAATTTGGCTCCAGTCTACCTCTTCATTCCCCCTCTCATCGCTGGCATCATCTGCCTGTGGCGGGACGTACAGCGCCGTTGGTTTAATCACACGTCTCGAATGCGCCTCCAATACGCAACGTTCCTCGTACGAGAGATCACGGTATGGGCCGGGAAGTGGTGCGAGCAGACCGCTCTTATAGAGTTTGCGCTGCTGCTCCTGCCTTTTCGTATCAAACCCATCAGCTTCCTCCTCTTCCTCTTCCTCTTCCTCCTCTTCATCATCATCACCATCCTCGCTAGACGAGGAGGAGGAAGATGTGCTGCTCGGCGTGCGTCGACGCTTTCGGGACTTCGCTGGCTCGCCCGCGTCATCCGCATCGCGCGAGCTCAGGGAACCCTCGTAGCGCGGGAAACCACCGTAGCTGCTCGCGCAACTGCTGCTGTCGGAGTCGCAGATAAAGTCACTCCCCGAGGTGTCCTTGTCATTGGGGTGAAACGTGTTCATGACCTCTTCATTTGTAAAGGTCATTCGCTCCACGCAATCGTCAATGTGCGGCTCAGCTCGCTCCACCGCCTCTACAATCCTGTTGTACCGCAAGCGGTTGTAACGCGCATTGATATGCCAATATCGTGTCACTGTCAACGTGGGGCCTCTAGCAGCTGCAGTGTTGCCGTCATGCCGCCGCTTTCGATACTTCTCTTCCGCAAGGCGATTGTATTGTGAGATGTACTGAGAGAGAAACTCCTTTAAGCGATAATCCACAGCGGCCGTATGCGTTTCGTTGTGGTGACGACGAACGTGACGCTTCCAGCTCACCGCACGACGGAACACAATGTGAACCAATGGAGAGTCCCAGTCAGGCTGCGCATCCATCGAGGGAATGGTCATTGGCACACGCTCCGGCTCAGCACTGCTTTCGCGCGATGCATTTTCGTCCGCATCACCCGCACCTGTGGCGCCTTCCACACCTTGCATGTGTGCCAGTACGTCAAGCGGGTCAATGACGGGATTCGGGTCATCGTTCACGTACTCAACGCGCTGCCGTGTGGCGGTCAAGTGTGGAAGGAATCGGGTGCTGACCCAGTGAAGGTAGCACGCCGGGCAGACGTAGAGCTCAGCCGGGTTGAGAAGGTAGAACTCATCCATAATCTGATCAAAGTATACATGCCTGTGAAGAACATGGAGGCCGCCATCGCCACCATCGGTTGCATTGTGAAGAAGTACGTTACGTTTTTCAAAGTGAAACGTTCGCCCTTCGATTTCCTCCACCTGACGCTGCAGTGATGGCACCATTATCTCCCGGAAGTGCGGTGGCTGCATAAACATGCCTCTGTCTGTGGCAATGCGAACGAGTGTTGCGGTGTTGTAGAAGAGACGGAGGGTCCCATCTGGGCTAAGGATCTCAACGTATTTTGTGGCGTGCAGCGGCTCAGCGGTGACGGCGTCGATGCGCTCTGCAGCCGCGTCCTCAAGATTTGGTTGGCCGTCCGCTGCCTGCGTCAAGCGCGGCAGACGCCTCTTTGGGGCCATCGCACCCGTCTTGCTATTCTCCGCCGCCCCTTTAATTCACGTGTGCTGGTGTGTGCAAGTGAATAAGGCGAAACCTACAGACGTTAAGGCAAAAAAAGAACCCAACAGCTGCACCACAGTCGGCGGAAGCACCGACAAGAACCTCCGCGAAGGGTTGGAGGCCCATTCGGATAATACCATTAGAAGGAGCATGAGCAGCCCCGTCATAAATTTACCTTTTCGCACGTGGAAAGCGGCAGTAGCACAAACTGACACAGAGAAACGCACATCTACACGCATAGACATTACATATATATATATATATATATGTATATGTATATGCCCCAAACAGTGTTTCAACTGCCCACACATTCAGAAAATACGGCAAGGGAACGATTCCCTACCGAAGAAATGAAATAATTTGACGTGCTGAATGCAGCAATGCTTCGAGCGGGATGACGCCCAACGCAATCAGGGCAACCAAGTTGCTCAGCAGCACACCCGAAGCTCCCAAATCAAGCCGATTCAAGCGATCCCGTCGTTCCGCAAACTCCTCTAGCGTCTCACTGCTTTCGGCAGCGGAGTTGTCCTTCCGCTTTGACCTTTTCACCTGACGAGTCTTGGGCGCGGTCCACGGCGCTCGGCGTTCGACGTATCCATAATACACACAAAGAGAGAGTGCAACGTTGGCGCCCAGATACACGGCAGCAGCACTTGGCGGCACCTTCTTGATGAGTCTCGGGAGTTCAGGTATAATAATAGACAGACGCACCACTGCAAAGTTGAACACAACCAGCATCGCCCAATTAAGCCATGATGAGGAGCGGAAAAAGAGGGTCCACATTCCGTTCAGCAGAAAGAAGCAGCCGACTAACACCCAATCCACAACGGGCTCTGACAAGGGGAAACTCAAGAAGACAAGAGCAATTAGAATATACGGGATATATCCTGAGGGGCTAGACGCACTAGCTTCTGCTGCCTTCTCATGCAGCTCCTCGCGTCGCTCCTGCCGCAGCTGTCGAATGCGTTGAGTCTCTTCCACGCGCCGCTGGGCGGCCTCACGTATTTTACTCGCGATTTCTCCTCGGGGCTGGCTCATCTCTTCCCTTCCGAGAAATATATGTATGATATGTTAATTAGAAGACCGTCCTTCGTTTATGCCTCACAATAAAAAAGGCTCCTTGACAGAAAACGAGGAGAAAAGGAGCGAGAGCAGCAATGAATACAAAAAAACGCACACACGCACATGGAGAGAATCTCAATAGCGACAACAAGAACAACAAGCAAAAGAGGGCTAAAAACAAACAGTAATGCGCAAGAATAACCGTGACGAGTGTATTTTGCACAGCCGTCCTGTGAGAAGAAGCGGCGCCTCTTCACTACTGCCTGGGCCCGACGCCGACAACCTCCGAGACGCGGCGGAAGAGCCCCTCGCGCACCCCCGCAGGGATGATGGAGCGGGAAAAGGACAGCACTTCGTCAATCACATCGTGGGCATCCAGCGACTCCCCACACTGCGCACGCCGACGGACAACCTCCACAACGCGTTGCGACACGACCTCACGCCAGCTGCCACTGCCGCTGCTCAATTCGCGCACCAAATACTCTCGAAGCATCTGCTTGTCCACATTGTTCATTCCTTCGTAGATTCGGGCGCCAACAGAAGCAGAGTCGCCATCTGCACCACTGGCCTCGCGCTTCAGCATCCTACCGGTCCCCAAAATTCTAGACCCACTCCTAGTCTTTCCCTCTGTTCAAAAGAGGAAGAGAGTTTTTTGTTATGTTTTATCGGCAGAGAGAAATAAAGCGTATCATAAAAGAAAAAGCGCGACACAAACCTTATGGAGTTCAGATCGTCTGTCGTTTTTTTTCTTTAGATATTATCTGCATCTGGGGATTCATCATTCACGCTTTACGAAAGAAGAAAGCAGTTGCTGTGGCGACGCGCAAATAGTGCGCCAGACGCGACGTGGACGATGGACTCCTTCCCGAACGATGATAGCAACGGCAAGTTCTGGATGGCCCTCATCCCGACGCACGACAACTCCGGCACGGTGTTGAGGAGCGCATGGACGCCCTCCATTGCCGTGATCATAGTCCCGGTGTGCACCATCATCTCCGCCGCGAGCGGTTGCCCCACCGCCATCACACTTCCAATGTCTTGTCCAGAGCGAATAGCCCCCTCTAACACTTCTGTCAGTGCACAAACATCGTACAGGCCCAGATTGAGTCCTTGCCCAGCAAACGGATGGATGCCATGCGCAGCATCACCCAGCAGTAGGCACCGCGGGGAGTACGGGCGCAGCGCAACATTCAACCGTAACGGAAACGCACCCTGCGCGCGCACTGCCTTGCCTTTGACAGTGCCTTCAGGTACTTCAAGGATACGTGGAATATCTCTAGGGGCAAAGGCGTGAAGACGTGCATTCAGTTCTTTTACAAGATCATCCTGTGAAGCAGCGGCCAACTCCCGCGCGTGCGCAAGTGTGGTGGAGAATATGATATTGGCCGTGTCCTTTGACGTCGGGAGCATTGCGATAATGCTGCCATCGAGAAAGAAATTCTGGAAACAGCAAACGTTACCGTCGTCAATACGCTCTAAGCGGACACTACACACAAAGCCTGTCTGCGCGTAGTCGTGCTGCAGCGCAGATGTCGAAAGTACATCTCGTAGATGGCTGCCGCGACCATCACATCCAAGCAGGAGTGAAAACTCAACAGGCTCCTCCTCACCGGAAGTACCACGCAACGCCGCCTTGCCAAGCTCGCCGTCAATAACATCTTGCGACGGGAGAACAAGGGACTCTACCGCAGAACCAAAAACGAGATGATCGTCAGCTGCACTGGCATCACGAAGAGCTTGATGGTCCTCGATCACATCAAACAATGCGGCGTTCACCTCCGTGTTGTACGTAATGAAGCCAAGGGGAGATTTCAAGTCGGTAAACTCGAGGAGCGGCTCCGCGGTTGTCTTATCACCGCCCAGCAAGCCACGCATAAAAAAGGTAACAGAACGGTGCTGCTGAGGAAGCGTTGGGCTGTTCACCTTCTCGTGCCGAAGGGCAATGCGGTAGTAGGCGTGCTTAGTTTGCAAGCGCCGCCAGCAACCCAAGTTGTCCAGCAGTTTGCTAGAGACAGGTGTGAGGCTCACCGTGCGAAGTTGGTGCATCAAGTTCTGCGCGTCGTACCGCGGCCGAGCGCCTCGGTCTGCGAGCATTAGACGAGAGAGACTCGACGCATAAACAGGACGCGCAGCTGTAGACTCGTCACCTGCGCTCTCCGCGGAAAGACGTGACCGCAGCAACTGCAGTGAGGTCATCGTTGCCGCTCCGACAATACCGCCACCGGAGACAACCACATCGTATGGCTGCTGCTGCCCCTTCACCGGAGACAGGATGCGCACTGAGAAGCGTAGCATTTCTTTCTGCTTAAAGTAATAATAATAATAATAATAACAATACCAGATTACTATACCTATCACAACGGCGCAAAAGAGGGAACAATACGTCCACTCTTAGCACATAATGCAATTAAGAAAGACCAGGCATACACACACGCACACACAGATGCAGCGACACGCAAGCACTCACGCAATGGCTCACTGTCTCTGTCGGCACGATCTTGCAGTGGGAGCCGCCTACCTGGTACCATCGCAGCTCAAACTATCGGAACTGTCCTCATATGCGTCATGACGTCTGTGCCTGGGCCCTTTGATGCCTAAGCTAGTGAGACGACTACCACTAATACTACTATTATTCCCTGTCGCGCACACCAAATTGGATTCGGCTCAACCACTCAACCCCCCTCCCACAAAATATGACAACTTCTTACCGAAATCATAAATACACACGCAGACACAGAAGTGTTTTTCATAAAAGATATTAAAGAATCTTTCTTGTTTGGTTTTGGTTACATATATATATATATATAACAAATCGTTAACCAAGCGGCAATCCCACTCCTTTTCGCGATGGGAAAAGGATGAGGGGTATTGTTTTGCGTCAGTTGAGAGACTCCGACTCATCAAGGAGGCTCACATCAGTCGACTTCTTGGCACGAAAGCACTTGGAGTAAACCACCAAGCCGATCATGAGAACACCCAAAGCCCCAAAGGCGGCACCCGCGATCCAGACAAGCTTGCCCTTCTCCGGCTCCTGAAAGACTTGCGGGTAAGAAACGTCGTACAGGATGCCGCACATACCGCAAGCCGTAATGTTCACCTCTGAGTCGTTTTCACATCCACCACCTTCGGTGTTCCAGCCGTTGTCCAGAACACATACGTCATCAGTCTTCTTCCGAAGCAGACGAATATACCCGTTCTCGCCCCAGCGTTCATCCCAGGAGTTGCGCACAATCCAAAAGTCTTGCTTTGTCGTTTCGTTTGTGCCATATCCGACAAGCTGCACCGCATGATTAATGGTGATGTTCTGGTTATTCTTGCCACATATATCAAATATACCACTGGTGTAAAACTGCCACTCACTGGCGTCAACACTCACGGCAAGTGGTCCTTTCGTAACAAGTGCCTCCACCACAGCATTGTAGTCGTTGTGTGGAAGGGAGACGTAGCCGTACACCTTCACCTCAGATGGTGTTGAGGCGTTCATAATACACTCTTCCGTCTTCGTGGTGGTTCCGCTGACGTACGGGTAGTCCTCCTCTAGGGCGATGCCACTGGCGTTACGAATGTACTCCCACGCCAGTTGTGCCGTACCGCCAGAACAGCCCCCCTCACCGCCGCAGTGGTCAGAATTGTTTGTACATGACGTGATCTGTTGTGTGCTTAGCGTCAGCAACTTGCTGCTGCCGATAGCGTACATGCTCTCCACGGATTCGGTCGCTGCATGTGCCCAGCACGACCCACAGCCACCCTGGTCCTTGACAGGCGTAAGAACAGGGGGGTTTGCATCCTGCCACGTCATCGCATCTGGCACAGCGGCTCCTTTATGGTTGTAAATTTTCCTGCGCAGAGAACCGTGGAGGCGCGGAGTGGTGACTCGGCCAGTGAAGCGCGTCTTGAACTCTTCATTGGTGAGATCGCTGAATTTATTGACACCCAACTGATATGAGCGACCTGGGATCTTGTTGAAAGCAGCAATCTTGCTGAGACTACTCTGAAAGACCTCGCTCCGTTTGCGATATTCGTTGGGGTCATCATACCGCTTGTTGAAATCCTTCAGGTACATGTCGAACGTATAGTGTGACAGATCCTCCGTGGAAAAGGCGGCATGCGCTGGAAGCGTTACTGTCGCGGCTGCTACTAGCAAGACCACGGCGCCGAGGAGGTTTCGTAAAGAAGAGGGCATTGCTGAAGTCAGAGAGTTAACACGCCCTGCTTTGAGTTGGACAGCCCCAGACACGATACGCGCCATCTATGCGGTTGCACAGATGTTAATGCAGGCAGTTTGACGGAAGCAGAAATTGACAGAGAGAGAGAGAGAGAGAGAAAAGAAAAAGAAAGTTGCAGAACGTAGTGAATGAACAATTATTTCATTCCTTTCTAGTCATTCAAGACCTCAAATTATTTTGCCTTTTTTTTTGCTTTCCGTGTGTGAGTGTGAGTGTGTGTGTGTGGAGAGGCGCGGGCATCGAACACAAAAGAAACACCAAAGGAGCTCTGTCGCGCACAACAAAGCGTATTGTGTGTCACCACAGCGGCTCCACCGGCAGAAAGGGCTCCATCGGCGGCCCGCCGTAATCCGTGCGTGGCACCAGGCGAACATGTTGCCCTACCTCAAGCCCTTCACACCCCTGCGGTCCCAACGACACTGTGTCACTGCCGCCGTTGCGCGTGACCGAGTAGTAGGTGCACTTTATGTTGTGCGGCGGGGTCACGTACGGTGGAGTAATGGCGTCGATGAATAAGGCCGGCTCTGCACTATCATTCACGATCTCATGGAGTACGCCACCATCCCTCGGCCCAAAAGATTTTACCAGAGATGTACAATCTGGTGCATTAACCTGCGCCGCAACAGCACCTGATCCAACAACAATGCCATCCCATCTGCACGGAGTGTGGTCAGACTCGTCAGTAGGAGCAGTACCGTTAAGCCAATCAATGGATGTCACGTGCAGCCTCCCAAAAAGTACACGCTGCCACACCCGCATTGCGGGGTGATCGTGCAGGGGCAGCATCCCGCCCGGCGGCACCACAAACCAACAAAGAACAGCGTCCTTTGAGTGATAAAGTGTGCTGCACCCCAGAATGTCACTGGGGCGGCAGAACCAGCGGAGGGGTCCACCCAATTTTAAGACATTGTCAAGCCTAATGACGTGATCGGCGGCAGAAAAGCGACAGTCTTTCACCCCAAGTCTCAGCGCACTGTGAGAAATATAGCTGCGCAGGTCGGATAGCGTCAGCTCCCCAAGTGCCTTTGAAATGTCCACAGAACTGAACTCACCGTTACAAGGCTGCAAGGCGGCTCGGAGAGCCCGCATTACGCAACCCACGGGGAGGGAAGGGGCTTCTCGTGCGCTGCCGCCGGCACCAACTACCAAAAAAATCTGTTGAGGAACCACAGCAAAAAAAAAAAGGTACCAAAGAATTGTACACGCCATCCAGAGGGGTTTTAATCAAACGTCCAAACCTCCTCTGGTTGAAGCATCCAATAACACAAACAGGGACAAGCGAACGAACAAAAAAAAATTACACAAGAAGAGAGACAATACTAACAATAAAAAAAGCACAGCAATGGATGAATATCACAGCTCCAAAAATGGAAACACCGGATGAGCGACTACATGAATGGTGACAACCTGAAAATAGATGTCGACTTCCGTCTATTTCGCTTTATCAACTGACTTATGCAAGCCAAATGGCGACCCCCATCCGGCGTGTGTTCCGTGTCTTCCATCATCGCTTCAATTTCCCGTCGGCGCTGTTTCTCATCCAGCTCCATGATATTCCTTTCTTCTAACTCCGCCGCCAAAACGGCTTCACGCTGACAAAAGAGTCTTTTGGATGCATAAAACACCGGGAGGGCTGGCGGCCTCAAAGCCAAGTGGGAGTCCAGGGAAAGCTTTCGGCATTGGTCCAGTGTTCTAGCATCTGTGTCGGTTACCGACGAATTTGCGCGGAGGCTGGGAAGTCGGTGTGGATATTTAGAGTCAAACTGGAGCAGAGACACGAATGACAATGAGAAACTGTCTTTACACCTGAGCGAAGTCTGTCGCGATCTGGAATAAGACGTACTTTGCGGCGGGGATAAGGACGGGAGTCTGCTATGAACAATGTTATCACGCTGCATTTGCTTGAGCGTCCGTCGTGCAACGGCCACTGTTGAAGAATTGCTTGAGGACTGCTGGCACTGTCCTGCTCCCGCCATCTCACATGGCCCCGTCTTTCTCCGGTTCACTAGTTTCTCTCCCTGCTCTTGCCTCATTTCTCTGCGGGGCACAGCGTGACGGTTTATCTCGTCCATCTCATCACTTCCCCGTTTCTTGCGCAAAAGTGATAGCCGCGCCACCTGCTGCATCGAAGCAACATGTCCGCCGGAGCCACGCACCGTCATCTCTGACGGGGTCATGGAGGGAATGAGCCGCACCTCATCCGGCAGCGGGAGAACCGCGATGGAGGCGGGAACGGCACCACCCACCGATTTCAGAATGCGCTGCACCTGCTCCCCGGCAGCCGAAGGGTTAAACGTGGCCCTATACACGTCATTAGAAGGAGGCGGCCACAATACAAGACTATTTCCCCACGCTTCTGTGAGCACATCGCTCAAAGTGGGATGGGCAAACACCAAAAACCTTGCCGCTGGAGATCTCGCACTAGCCTCCTCCTTTCCCTTCAGTACTTCTTCAGAAGGTATTCCCGCGACATGAATAACGAGAGGGTTTGATGCCAGAAGACCCTTTCGTTGAGGACGATTCTTTGTTGCCTTGAGAATAAGGTCAACAACATCACGCAATGAACTTACATGGTGAAAGGAAGCTTGTGAAAGCAGTGCCATCTCTCGTACCGCGTACCGTCGCAACCGTAACGGCAGGCTAGTTGGAGCCGGCAACTGATACAGCAAATCCAGCCAATGATTCGCTTCACGCTCAGCAAATGATACAAGAACAGTAAGGCGATCAGTATTGTGATAGAGCGCCTCACAGAAGCAAGCCACCATACTAAAAATGACCGTACCACAATCTTCTCTCCCTACTGAATCCGCATCAGACAGAGACGTCGTGTTCAAGGATGTGTTGTCAATGGATATGCCGCATTTAGACCCACATCCAGGCGAGTCTTTGGACCCAGAAAGTGGCTCTACACGATTAGAGCCTGTGGAGGAAGGTCGCGATGGCGCCATTGGTAACTGGTTCATATCAACCGGCTTAAGCGCAGAGGACGAGATAGTCCAATGGTCGCTGACCGGGAAAATGGCGCCCTCAGTCTTTGCTTCGGTCAGAGTCAAGCATTGTGGTGGTGACACGAGCACACATGCGTCACGACCAGTCTGGAAGAGTAGAAGAAGCTTGTTAACTGCTCCAACGACGCCAGAACTCGCAGCACGTGTGCCACCCTCAATCTCTGCGAGTGGATCACCATTCCGACGCTCATCGTCGCCGTTTTCCAGGTCATCCGATGTGATCTCACCCAGAGGGGGGAGACCCATCGGGTGCTTCACGCAGTCCACAACCGTGGTACCCGCACCTAGCAGCTTGTACGTCATGGAGTGTGCGAGACACTACAGCTATATACTAAACCTCCTCGATCAATTCGGCACCAACGCAACAAAGCAAAGGAATATGCACAAGAAAGGAGCCCGACAGGGAGTTTTAAAAAGACCTCCTGAGCCCAGAATCGGTAGCGCCAGTAAATATCCGCTGAAGTTTTAACAGTACGGAAGGGGCGAAGAGGGGGAGGAAAAAAAAAAAATACGAAGAAAAAAATCACAAGAAAAAGAGTCAAGGGGGAAATTTCACAGCGGCAGAAGGCAACACATGCCCACTCTCTGCTGTGCTTTATCGTTGTACCATCGCATCGCGGTTCCTGACACGGAAGGTCTCGATGGTTTTACAAAGTCCTCTGTATCAAAGTGGAGGCGTCGCGCCGTGTGCTCGTTTGCGTCGAAGGGCGACACAACGCCAAGCTGCACTCGCACACGCTTGCGCTTTGCGGTGGTCGAGGCAGTGGCGGATGATACCGCTGCAGGGCTGGTAATATCAGGAGCAACATCAGCAGCAGCGGTGACTCTGTGACGCATTTTGTCATCCTCCGCGTATATCGCGCACGGCGAAAGCTGCACATGGCTCGCACGCCAGCAGGCAGGTGCGACGCCTTCTATGTCATGCGCCAGTATATGAACTGCACTAAGTTCTGCTTGAGATAGCATTGACTCCGTGGTGAGGCTGTCAGGTGTCAACGGCAACGCCTGCGACGGCGAGGCGGTAGAGTTGAAACTGCTACTACACTGCGGAAGTCTCTCCTCCTCCTCCTCCTCCATTGCAGCAGCGCTAAATGAGCGTCTTCTCCGCTCATTCCCTCGCCGGCGTGCAGAGCTCGCGTTGCCAGCGGAAACCGACGACAAATCAGACAGAGTCGAATCCCAGACAGCCTTCTTCGGCAGTGGGGAGCGGCAGCCATACACCGATCCTCCGGTGGGACTCGGCACGATGAGGTCGTCGTGCGGAGCGTCTCTGTTCTTCTTTGGAGTGTGGCTACTCGCCTGCTCAAGCGGATGTTCCAGTGCATTCGCGGTAGTGGGCTGCGCGTGGGTTGCGCCCACCACCCAAAGCGAGAGCGGAGAGCCACGACAGAGTTTGCTGTATGCTCCGCCGAGGTCCGCCAACTGCTGCCTCCCAACATTTCTCTCTCCTGCCGACCCGCAACACTGCTGCCGAAACAAAATCAGCTCAGCCCTTTGGGCAACCGTACGGCTCGGCGTCTCCCCGCCAGCAACCACATCGTCACTCTCACTGTCGTACACGATGATCTGTTCCTTGGCACACGTACTGTCTGTCATTGCGCAGTTTTCAGGTTTCGATTAACAAAGAGTGCCTCGCTGTTAGTCGTCGTGGTTCAAGTATCTATGGTAATGGAGATGGTGATCTATGTTCGTTACGCCCCCTCTGTCCCCGTGTGATCTATGCCTTCCGCAGAGAAGAGGTGTGAAGAGAGGCATTTGGTGTTTGATACCCAGCAAAGCAAGACGAAGTACTCTTCCAAAACTGAAATGAAATGAGCAGATGCCAATAATAAAAAAATACTCATCGCTACATGTAGCATTCCATGTGGCACAAAAAGGCATGAAGTCTTGTTTCGTTTCTTTCCTTTGCGAGCCAGTACTACAATGCACATGCCTCGTGGATCCACACAACTCTTCCACAGACAGGGACAAGCGATAATAAAAATAACTGATGGGTAATATACGGAGACGGACGGACACCAATGGCGTGCAAAGCACACAAAAGCAAAATATGAGGGGTGCTGATCGAGAACGGTATGATGGTCCCACGGCGCGTTTTCCCAGACATCTGGAAACGCATTTCACCACCTGGCCAAATCGCCTGTAGACGATTCAGTCGATTCATGCTAAGCAAGCTTTCCACACACACACATACATACATACATACATCCGCACCTGAAGACGTGGATGACGCCAACGTCCCCACCGGACGCCCTGCACCAAAAAGCAACGTTACATGTGTTGGGGCAGAGCACCATACGAAAGCAATGCACAACGGGGGTGGGGGAGATCAAGATGTTCTACAACAGAAAAACATTTTGGGGCATCATCCCTAATGCACATGAATATATGTTTCCGGCAAAGACTTCACTCAACAAATACGAAAAAGGAAATTAAGAAAGGACACTGCATCCACCACAAACCAACTTTTTCCTTTACACTTCAAATTCACGTAAGATAAAGTATGCGGCGGAGTCTTGTACGGCATGTGTTCACCGCCGTTAATGATGCGACCGTGCTGTATTGCACGAACGCCGCGACGGAGAGACGTGTTCTGACGCTGGTCGCACGGGTGTAAACGGCGGGACCGCCGCAATTTTGACGTGGCTCGATTTTCCCCGAAATGGCCGTTCCGACGCCACCCTACAAAACTCCCTTTCCTGCGAAAAGGCGCTACTCTGGGTGCTGGGCTGGCGGCTCAACTTCACACCCTCGTTGGAGTTAATTGCACATCTCTGTGGGGAGTTGTTGCTCCGCACTGCGAAAGGAGCGTCATGGCTGGAGGCGTAGAGCTCGTGTTTCCTCCGCTCTGCTTCACTCATAGCCTGTGTCTCTATCCGCGCCAATATGTGGCCGTCCATGCAGACTGTGGTGCGGTAGAGGGAACTGCGGCAGGTCGTGCCGAAGTCTTCACGGTAAACTGCAACTTCCTCGTCGCCGTTGTAGAGGCATGCTGTCAGTGTGCGGCCACGGCCAACGTCCAATCGAACCGGCAGCAAACCGTCCATTGGATCGTTAGAGCAGGTGCCCAACGCTTCCGCCTTTTTTCGCCGTGAGCGCAGCGCTTTTGCATTCGCTTCATTCGGCGGCACAGATACATAGACTTGTGTGTTCCTCATATGTTTTGCTTCGGTGTCACAGAGTGTTCCTCTCCCGTGTGTGTGCGTGTGTTCACGCCAGCATGAGAAGCGCAATAGAGACGCACAACAAGTCAGGTTCAACGCAACACAGCTACACGCCTCCATAGCGCCGAGGCCAACGAATAATATATTTATATATATAAATACACGGAATGAGGGGTGGACAGAATAAAGACAAACTCACACAACCAAGTAGCTTGCTACATATACACATCCGCTGTAGTTACTGCTGCTTAGGCTGTGCACTTCCTTCTTCTCGTCAACAGCCAACGGTAAGGCACATGATTCACAAACACAAAGCAAAATTAACAACAAAACACAAAGAACAAAGGCTTAAGGCGCATATGTCCTTCTACCAAACGATCCCTTTCACAAAACTCTTAAGCGCCGTAACGTCGCGCGGGCCGTGATATACCACACCTTCCTTGTTGCCCTTGGTGAACAGCCGCAGCGTGGGAAAACCGTGCACACCGTACCGCTCGGCGATATCGCCGTACAGCCCCGCGTCGATGTCTGCAAAGACAACGTCCGATACATCTTTCATATCCTCCGCCAACGTCTCCCACTTGGGAAACATGCGGCAGGAGCGGTCACACCACGTCACGTAGAAAAAAACAAAAACGTGCTTTGACGGGTCGTTTACGGTCTTTTCAAATGTCTCTGCATCGAGTTGCACCACCTTGGTGTCCGCAGAGTGCAAGTTGATGGGTTTCCCTTCGATACGAAAGCGACGCATGTCGGCAGCGGCGGGCAGTGCAGCAAGCACCGCTGCCGACACAGCCAATAGGAGCGTCACTGCTGTTGTCCTGCCGGAATTCATTGCCATATGTATATATGAGCGATAGAAGGTGCTGTATAACAGTCTTCCTTCCCCATCATGATGCAGAAACAGAAGAGGAGAGGAAGCAGCAGCCACGCACACGTACGTAAACACAATATTATGAGCCTATCGCTCCTCTGCACCCCCCCCCCCCNCCCCCCCCCGAGAGAAAGAGAGGGAGGGAATACATCGAGTACAAACCCTCTCCTCTTCGCTATGCGTGCACCAGTCTCAACGCAAGTCCACGCACCGCGCGGCAGAGGCGGCGGGCTGCGCCAGGCTCTCCTCACCTTTGCTCGCTCTGCCCCACTGTGAGCGTCCGTCTTCCCCACACCTTGCTTTCGGTACGTGTGCGTCTCTCTCTCTCCCTCTCTGTGTGTGTGTGTGTGTTGCCACCGTGATCATATGCACATATCGAACGCAGTACAGACACCTGCACGTCCTTATACATCGACAGAGGAATGGTGGCCACCACACACAGACCACAGATACAAAAATAACAATAAAAAAAAAAAATAACACCCACAACACGAACGAGACCTCACGAGTTCTGAAACACAAAGCTGTCCAGAAGAGTCAACGAACGAGCGCTACCGAACTCGGGAGGGTCGTCCTTGTCCAAACGCGTGTAGAATCGCATTGTGGGGAAGCCGTTCACACGCATCCGCTGCACCACATCGGGGTACTTTTCGCCGTTAATCTTGGCCGCGACGAATATGTTCATGTTGCTCTTCCTCGACTGACTCATCGAGAGGTCGTCCCAGAGCTTCAGCATTGTCGCGCAGTGACGCGACCACGGCACGTAGTACAGCACGAACACATCCTTCGCCGGGTCCATTACGACGCGGTCGAATGTCTCATCCGTCAGCTCCACGACGCGGCTGGGGCGCACGGTGTCGCCGTACGAGCCGTACGCGTCGGCGACGCCCGCCAGCGCAAGCACCAGCACCACCGCATGAAAAAGAACAAAAACAACGCGAGAGACCCGCCACATGTCTGGTGGTGAATCGAATAGACCCTACATCCCCGGAAGGAAGGAAGGAAGGAAAGAGGGAGTGGAAAGGAAAGACCTATATTTCCACACACCCACAATCCACACTCATATATATATATATATATGCAAATCCTCCATGCAAAAGAAATGACGGCACCGGGAGAAGCAGTGCCAAAAACACGGTTATTCCTACGCACTGAAATGCGCATGGTCTTCCTACGCAAGCACGCACACACAGACTCCCTACCAACCAGAGAATCCAACAGCGGTCTTCCTTTCTCATCATTTCTCACCCGCGAGAGCCCTCATCCAAGGCGAAACGTCAAGCCGTTATGGCATGGGAGCAGTGGATTCAGAATCACCGGAAGCCCATTCCCCTCAACGAGAACAAGGTGAGCATCATTGCACTTCACAAAGGCAGCAACAATACCCACGAACAATTCCTAGCGCCCACAGCAACCCCCCACCCCCCTCAAAAAAGACGATGAAAACGAGCAGAATATATCACAAATCGGGTTCCCATTTACAAAACAAAAGAAGGGAGAGTCTGTGCTCATATTCACAGAATGGAAGTGAAGGAAAGCCCAAACACACAAGAAACTAAAAAATTCTACAACGTTATGTGCGTAGCTCTGCGTGAGGTCCTTCAATATCTCTCTCCCTTTCTTCTTTCTGGTCTCCCTCCATTCCGCGTACTCTTCACAGGGTGTCCCCACCCCCAGTGCGTTCTCTCCCCCGCATCGTGGCCTCTTTTCGTTCTCGCCACCGGAGCTTCATGCGGCGGCGAGCCGCTCCATCCTCAACGGAATTCCTTTTTCTCTGCTGCGCCTCGCGTCCAGGCAACACTTCGGGGGATCTAGGGGCACGCTGTAGCTGCACGGTGCCAGCTGCCCACACCGCTAGCAGCATCACAGCCACAAGGAGGAGGAGCCAACAAAGAACAACAACAACAACAACACGAAACAAAAAAATATCAACTGTGTGTGTACTCTTATTCTCTTTTTTTTTTGTTTCTTTTTTTTTTTTNNNGGGGGGGGGGTTATCTTTTTTTTTTCGGTGGTGTGTTTGTGTGCCTGCGCTCTCGGTCAACGCGTGAGGTCGAACTTGTAGTCGGCGAAGATGACGCCCCGTGGGTCCACCTCCCGCACAGCGTTGCGCTCGTCGAGCCGCTGCTGCACGGCACCATCCTCAATATCCGGGAAGTACTGCGTGTCGAGCGGGTTCGACAGCTCCGGGATGTATGCCGCCCTCATCTCCCGCAGGTGGTCCCAGTCCATGCCGAAGAAGAACGGGTGCGCCTTGATGCCAGAAAAGTCCAGCCGCTCCTTCGGGTCGCACATGAGGTGCTGCATGAAGTCCACCGCGTCATCCGGCACGCCGCGGTCGGTGGGGTACACGAGGTACTCCCGCCAGTGCGTGATCTTGTAGCACGTCGTGTTCTGATCATGCGAGAAGAAGGGCGGAATGCCGTACAACATCTCATACATGATGACGCCAACAGACCACCAGTCGCAGTCAACGCCGTAGCGCTGCCGCAGCAGAATCTCCGGCGCGATGTAGCCGGGGCTGCCGACGATGGACTCGAACATTCGGCGGTCGCGGAAGTGCACGACGCCGTGCGTCTCCGCTGGCGACGCGGCGTCGGGCCGAGGCGTCTCGCCCAGGACCGTCACGCCGTCGGTGGCGGTGCTGTCCTCGAAGTCCAGCAGCTCCTCGCCCGCCTTCGCGAACCGCTTCGACAGGCCAAAGTCCGTCAACTTGATGTGCCCATGAGCGTCGAACAGGATGTTGTCAGGCTTCACGTCGCGGTGGACGAAGAACATGTCGTGCACGCTCGCCACGGCGGCGCAGAGCTCGGCAACGTAGAAGCGCGTACTCTCCACATCGAACTTCTGCTTCAGGCACAGCCACGAGATCATGTCGCCGCCTGGCATGTACTCCATCACCATGTAGAGGTACTGCTCGTCCTGGAAGCTTTGGTAGAGCCGCACCACCCACAGATTCGACGCGGCAGCCTCCGCCATCACGTCCTTTTCGGAGCGCACGTGGACAATCTGCTTCTTGCGAATCATGTCCGTCTTTCGCATTCGCTTGAGGGCGTAGAGACGGCCGCTGTCGTCGTCGTCCTTGCGGCGGCAGACGAACACTTCGCCAAAGGCTCCTTTGCCGATGCGTTTGATGAGAATAAAGTCCTCCGCGCACGGTTCCCGCAGCCGCGGCCCGACCGGCCGTGCGCTGCCGCCGTTGCGCGTCTCACGCAGCATGCCGCGGTAGTGGTTCTCAACGAACGCCTTGATGGCGGCGGCCTTGTGGTGCGAGACGTCCGATATCGGGCTACCCTCCGTGTAGGCCGCGCCCTTCAATATCTTCGGTGCCTCTTTCCGCATCGCCGCGCCTGCCAGTAGNGTGCAGCGGAGTGAAGCGGGTCACGACAAGGCCAAAACGAGCAGGCACAACTCGCCTAATTTATTTTAGATCACGTTGATTCTTCTCCCTTTTTCTTTTCCCACTGTTCTCTCTTTCCTTTTCTCTGCAGTCAGTCAACCGTGTTTTTTTTTGTTTTTGGATGTGAAACTATTTTCCGTATTCTCCGCGTTACTTCTTTCGCCCTTTGGGAGTCTTCGCAGTGTTCCTTATTTTGGGCGGTCTTATTTATAATGCCTTGGCGTTTCTTTGCGGGGGGAGAATGGCTGGCGAGCGCGTCACTTTCCCAGCTTCCCTCTGCTCCTAACTTCCGCTGTGCCGTCCGGTTCCACCAGCGCACAGTGAGCACAGAGAAGACGACAAAAAGAAGGAGGGGGGGGGGGGGGGCANGGGGGGGGGGCAACAGCAGAAGGAAGCGGCACATTACGGCATGCAGACACACATAGAAAGACTCCCGTTCTCGCGGCCAGCATGCGTACGCCCGCATGCCGACAAGCACACACACACACGCACACACAAACACACACACACTATGAGAGACATAGACGTATTACTTCAGTTAGCACCTCCACCTCCCACCCCCGCGCTGCCCAATTCCGCAGCCGCGCAAAGCAGCTGCACGTGACGCAGAATTCCGTTCCTCTCGCTCCCACCGTTCATCCCATTCTCTTCAAAAATTCTCACTGCGACAGGCACCCACAGGCATGACACAATTCCCGCACCCCAAACACGGCAGCAAGCACTCAGTCCTTCTCGCTGAGCCAACGGTAGTAGTCGTTGACAATGTAGTAGCGCCCATCCACCTTGCGAACCACGAGACGCTGGAAAAACTCCCGCTTGTGCTCATCGTCGTACACGACGGTGCCGTGAACTGTCATGAGAAACGAGTCCGCTTGCTCGTTGCCAGGCAGCGGCTGCGCATCAACGCAGTCAATCTTGTGGTTAGTTTTGGGCAGGCCGCTGAGGTACGTCGCAATTGCGCCTGTGTCCGGCAGCGAGTGGCCGTTCCACTCGCACAAGAGCGGCGTGGCGGGGGCGTACAAGTTGACGATCTCCGGTCGTCTCTTAGGGTCGTCGAGCATCTGGTAGAACTGCTGGCGAAACTCCAGCGCCTTCTTCGACACCTGCGTGCAGTCCGCGTACTCCGTCATGGCGCAACGTTGATGTGGCCGCTCTTCACTTCTGTTGGGACGTCCTCACAACAGCAACAAGAACCAAAGAAAGAAGGAACAGCAAACAGACAAACAAGCATGCAACTGCTGCTGCAGAGTGGCCCACGAATAGATGACTGAACCCCCCCCCCCCC
>NW_008825688.1:2925-7893 GCF_000691245.1 Trypanosoma grayi | reverse complement strand
GTGTGTGTGTGTAAAAGGCTTTATGCTTCCTGGTGTATCCGTTGCAGCAAGTCGCCGGAAAGTATCTCGCGGCAAACGTACCGCATCGGTGTGTTGCTAAGCAGCTGCCAGCGCCCCTCCTGAAACTGCCTGTGCTGCAGCTCCCGCGACAGCGCGGAGAGGTCAGCGTCCCACGCCCGCCGCTGCTCCGCCGACGTTGTGACCGCGAGGCGCGCAATGCAGGCATGCACGCACAACTTCTCCGTCAGTGCGATGCCGACGGAGTCCTCCTGCTCCGACTCCGAGAGGAAGCAGCCGCAGGCCTCCATCCGCCGCACGTGCTGCTCCACAACACTGGCAAGGTCCTCCTCCGTTGCGGTGGGGCACGCCATCAGTAGTTCACTCTGCGCGTGCAGCTGGGCAAGAAGAAAGGAGCGCTCCAGCACCGACGGCAGCGGTCGCATCCCCTGCAATGTGTCTAGCGCGTCCCTCCATCGATTGCAGGCCAGCAGAATGGAGACTCGCTGCGACCGCACATGCGCCTGCACCAGCGTCAACCCGATACTCTCCGCGCTGCCCAGGACCTTGTCAAGGGCCTGGAGGGCGCCGCAAAAATTCCGGCGCTGAGACCACATAATCGCGGAGATGATGTCGGCGTACAGGACGCCCATCACAAAATGGCTGGCCGCACTCACATGCCGAAGTGACTGGCTGATCTCAGGCAGAGTCGAGGAATACCCAAGGTAGTGCGCCAGCTGTGCCCGCTCAAACTGAACGTGCTGCCAGAGCAACAAATGATCTGGCGGCCAGTAGCGCAGACCGTCTGTCTTTTTCATTCTTTCCACCCCGGTCGTTGACGCTTCAGCCTTATCCATTGCCACACCTGGTGTAGACGCCGCTACTCCTGATGGACATGTTTCGCCAGTTGCAGAGCTTTCACCAAAGCAACGGCTGTGAAACAGCATACTCTCTGCAAGCCGCGTGAGTTCCTGGTACGCGGACTTCATGTACCCATGGATTCGCAGCCACATGGCACACATGAAGCGGTATGTCGACACAAAGAAGAAATCACCCTGCACCACCTCCGCACCTTCCTCGCCGTAGTGCGTCTCCACCGCCACGAGGAAGTCGTGCAGGATATTGAATGGGCCCGCCCCAGGTGAGGGGTCAGACGTTCCCACCTGCATAGATAACGCGCGATGGGCTGTCTGCCGCATTGTCTCGCGCAGCAACAATATTGGCGGTTGCTGAACGATCAGCAAAGATTTGGTCGATGCCTCCTCGTCGAGCTGCGCCAAGAGAAACCCAAGCGTCGAAGCATTAATAACCTTCAGTGAGGAACGGACACCGTAATGCCCTGCAACGATCATCATTGTCTCTCTCGCAACGCCGGTTATCATCTCCGTTGCCACTGTCGAGGAAGGGTCAAGAAACGCCTCAACTTCGGAGAGCCAGAGTGCGTGTCGCACAGTTTGCGCAATGGTTTGCACGACAACTGAATTACCACCAGTGGCGGCCTCAGCAGTCATGGGTTTGCTATTACTGGTACCGCCGCTGCAACTAGCACCCCCAGCAGCGTCAGAAGAGGCTGACATTCCTGCCACTACGCCAGAGATGATGACAGACCGCAGGTATGTGTCAACAGTACCGGGACAAATGAGGAGCAGAAGGGCCGCCCCCATATAGCCTAAGCACCCAGCGTGAAGTCGAGGTGTGTTGGCAACGGCATCGGTGTCATTCTCTCTTCGAACCACAGCGTCCGCCAACTGCAGCATAATGGCGATGTCACCCGCAGCAGCAGGGGTATCCTGGCATGCGATGTGCACAAGAAAACTGCTATAGTGCGCCATTGTGAGGAATTCGTTAGAGCGCCACTGATGACCAACGAGAACGGCAGTCTGCGCGCAGTGCAGGGCAGCCTCCAGCGATCGCACCGAGAGGTAAAATTGTGCGTAAAGAAGTACGCCACTTGTAATACTCAACAAGATTGAGTGATGTGACTGCTGCGTGTCCTGTGAGGCCTCTCCCGTCACCTGATCCCCCATCATGTACTCTAAGACATTTTGATCGGGAAACTGGACGTCACACCCGCTCTGCACGAGCAACTCCAGCAAACCCTTATCACCCAGAGGACATCCCTCGCAAATGCGACGCATGGCGTCGTACATGCTTGCAATGTTTGGTTCTTGTCTACCATCTCTTGCTGGGTAGAACCCCTTTGACGACGGACGACGGCAACAAAACGGCTTTGGCCTCTGCGGCGGCCGTGTGTGGCCTGCGGTGTCGCCGGGTGTCGCAGAAGTCTGACGTGCCTCCAGGTCAACAAGCCAGCGTCCTGCTGCGCGGGCCACATGCATCTGCCAGCTGAAAGAGGCACAGCTCCAGCTAACGCCCATCCAGACCGTGAACGCACGTGTGATGCTGCCCGCCGCATGTAGTGCAAAGACATCGTTGAGAGAACCGAGCAATGTTGAAAGCGCTGGTAGGACAATAGCTGCTCGCTCCTCCTCGCTTCTTCCACCCCAGTACAACTGCGGTGTGCGCTCATTCGGTCGTGCGTCCGCCGTAATGAGTGCAACAAGTCGGTGAAGAAACTTATCACGCACATCAACGCCACCAACGTCGCGGCAAAGTTCAAGCACTTCTTCAAAAAAGTCAAACGCCCTGCTTTTCTCGTCAATACCTGCAGCTGCTTCCACCACTGTTGTTGAAACCATCGTTGACCTCGGCGAAGCTGGCTGCTGGGCGAAACCAAATACAGTCGGTACTGATGAGGAGCGCTCACGTTGGTCATACAGCTGCTGGTGCTTCTGATGTTTCAAACCAGAGGAATCCTTTTCACACGGCCCACGGCACAGCGCGTGAAATGCGAGAGAGAAGTTCGCCTCACCACAATCCCGGTACTCTGTCACTCTGTCATCGCCGTAGGGCCCGTTAGGAGTGACAGGTATGCGTTCGTGCATGAACGCCACCCGCTGCAGGTACCACGTGGCAAACGTCTCAGCCGCGTGCGAGTCCGCTTCGACGACACTGGGCCACATGGACGTAATCGCCCGGCCGCAAAGGAACAGCGCGACATCTGTAAGGCGCGGCACACCTTCCGCGTTTGGAACGCTGAGTGACGGCTCCCCAATGTTCATCCGATTAGATCCTATCGACCCCCCGTCCTCTTCCTCCTCCTCCTCCTCTTTATCTATCTATCTATCACCTTTTGGTGTGTGTTTGTGCAGCCCCCCCGCCGCGGCAAACGAGCTCAAAACCGAGGGCGCCAGCAACAAATAGCATCAGCAGAGCGCAGACCCACCCCAACCGCAACATCAACAACACGAGTAAACACGTGTAACGAAAGAGAATAGCCTCGTCCACACCAATAGCGAAGAAAAAAAAACCGTACCTGATCTCCCTGCAATCATTGAAGACGTTAGTTCATGAGGTCCGAGTCATGACGCCGGAGCTCATTCAGCGCGACATCGAGCGTGTCCCGATTGCGTCGCTTCAAGCGGAGTCTCTTCAACGGCAGACGCACCGCCGCACCTCGTCGACCACCTGCCTCGGCGGCAGCTTTCATTTCCTTCGCCAGCTCGGAACGGCTCAAGAGGCACTTAGGGCATGCAGTGGCTCCCGGCTGCAGAAGACAACGCAGCCGCACAGACATACGGTATGGCGACATGCATGTCCGACAAACAAACGTCACAACTTTGTCGTCGTGGATCGTCATCTTTCGAAGTTTCGAATGGGGAACCGTCCGCGCCACCTCACGGACAATATCCGGCCGCTGTATAGTCAAAAGGTTTAACGGGGTCGCCACAGCGCCGCTGCACTGAGGACAGCGCTGGTAACGGTGGTGACGATCGGCAATAGAGGCAGTAAACTCATGCGTGCACCAGCGGCACCTCCACTGGAGTAACTTGTCGCTATGAAGTGAAAGAGCGGCGGGGTCCTCGTGCGGCTGCAGTTGCGCCTCGGCGAGAAGTAAGGAATCATCCTTAAGGAACCGTTTATCTGTCACATCACAACTGCTGTTGCTGCTGCATTGGGGATGTTGATGTTTCTGTTTCATTGCGTCAGCGTGGTGAGAGCCATTCACACCGCGGCGCTCGCACGACGGGCAGAGTGGAACCGCCGCAGAGCTCCCCTGCATGTGCTGTGGCTGTCGTAACACATGGCGGTGCACACGGGAGTCGACAGATTCCCGCCACGGCCGACGGCAGTGCGGACACGACCACCACACAACAGTGGAACAAGGCAGCGGCACATCCGCCACAGACTCAAACAGCACGCGGTTGTGAATGACAGTGTTGCGGCACTCATCCCACTGCGCCGCGAGAAGCGGATACACCTCCGCAAGCCGTCGCGTATGAGTGGGTGGAGGCGACGGCAACGGCAAGGACGAGGAAGACGAAGTGGAGGCAGCCGCAGTGGCAGAAGTCTCAGGTGGCGTACCAGAGACGCAGCGAGGGCAAGCGTAAAACGACGACACTTGTGGGTCCGTGCGATCCACCGGTCGGGCCGCCCACTGGCAGCCGCACGCGGTGCAGCGCCACGACACCACGTGCACCCACGTCGGCAGCACCTTCACAACGGCCGCAGAACACGCAGAGGCATTGGTGGAACCACGCGCAAGATATTTCAAGTTTCGCGCATTCTCCTTATGACAGAACTCACGCTGCAGTGAAGGGGGCAGGGCGTCGAGGGAGAACTCCACCACCAGCGTCCGTCGCTGCAGCTGCATCGGTGTCACCGTGCAGAGCGAGCAAGCAGCAGCAGTAGTCAAAGACGCAGCTGTGACGATACCACCAAGGCGGCGGAGACGCCACCCGAATAATCCCTGTTGCGCGGCACTAGCTACTTGGCGCATTGCAGCAAAAATAGTTATTGTGTGTGAGTGTGTGTGTGAGAGAGTGTGTTTGTGTCTCGCCGCCTTCTTGTCCTTTGCCTACTTCTGTTCAGCACAGCGCGCACCCCAGCCAAAACAAAAAAAAAAAAAAA
>NW_008825688.1:0-2786 GCF_000691245.1 Trypanosoma grayi | reverse complement strand
TTTTTTTTTTTGTTTAAAGCACAAGTGGCGGGCAAAATCATCGACGTCTGCGTTTGGCGGCCCTCGGGGACTCAGGCGCAGCCGGCGCATGCTCCTTCGCAGCCAACTGCGGGTCCTGCGGGCGCGGCGGCAGCGTGTCAACACCTTTTGGGTGCCTCACGGTCGTCTCTGTAAGCCGCCGCTGCTGCAGTACGGCTCGAAACACATCGTTGGGCACGACAAAGATGCACTGCGGCTCTAATGGGCACTGTGCTGCGTGCCTCCACAGCGATGCCGTCACCTCCACCCGCGGCATCACCGCGACCGTCGCATCCGATGCATTTGTCGTGATAACACCCCCAGATGCAGAAATGACGAAGCGGAGGTCATTGTCGGGCGGGCACTGCGGCTCCGCGTTGGGGTGCACCCAGAACAGCTGACCGGCGAACAGCGCCTGGCGCTGCAGCACCGGTGTCCGCATGAGTTCCTCTAGTGAAAAGTCATTGACCGTTTCGATGCTGCACCGCGTGCGCCGCTCCGTGTAGCGGAAGGCGTCGGGGTCCACCGAGTGTGGGAGCGATGACGACGATGCGATCACAGCGTCTAGCCATCTACGATCCACTATGTGCTGCACGTACGGCAAAGATGTCATTAGCTTGACGCTTCGCACTAATGGCCCCTCAACCACCAGGTGTGTTGCGCACGGGAACTTCGACATGGCTGGATTTACTGTGATATTCAAGCGGCGCAGTTTTGCCGCTTTTGCGGGTGTGACGCGAATGCCGGTCGTTACTATCGTCAATGCCTTGTCAGAACACTCATTCGTACTATTGGAACGGGTAGGAATAAATGGCACCGTATCATCGTCAACGCAGGCTCGCTTACTCTTCTGCGCACGTCCACCACGCCGGGAGAAACAGGAGGCAGATTCTTTTTCCCGCACGGTTCGAGGCTTTTTCACCTGTTGGTGCTTCTGCGGTGACGGACGCCTTCTTGGGGGAGGACCCGTCGTGGTCCACTGCACCCCTACACCAATCTTTTCAACAGGCACAGCGGCCTCACCGGGTTCCGCCGTTTTCGCTGCGAAGGGCACGGTGCCGTCTTCCATGAACACACGGAGGCGGCATCGATCCCCCAGGCCGAGCTCCACGCAACGGAGGTCACCCTTCACTGGGAAGCTGTAGCGATGGGAGGGGAAAAGTCTCACACCACCGTAAAAAGTGCCGTTGCTCGAAGAGCAGTCAACGATGTCGAACAATGTCCACTTGTAATTTGCTGCATGCGGTGCCGTGGAGCTCCCATCCTGCATAGGCTGCTGCTGCTGTTGTTGTTGCTGCAAACGGAAGTGCAGCCGCACCTCACAGTGCACGCGAGACACCGTATGCCGCGTCTGCTGCGGGCACACGCTTCCGAGTGCCGCGGCAACATCGCTGCGGGAGACATGGTACGTGCAGGTGAGCCGCAACGGCGGCGCCGTGCCAGCCGTTGTCCACCATTCCGCCCCTGTCATCGGCACCAGGTAACGATGTGCGCCACCCTGTCGTTGTGTGCCTCCCACTGCCTCGAAAGATGCATGCAAAACGGGGAATGCCACGGTTGCTGCTGGTGGTGGTGGCATTTCTCCTTCGATTGCACGGTGCAGCGGCATCTCGCTTGTGGTCAAAGCAACCACACGCGTGGAAGATGTCAATGGGCACAGAGGCTTTCTGGAGACGGTTGTGCAGCGGCGCGAAGATTGTGACGCCATACAGCGTGCCAACTGAGAGTCGTGCGCAGCACCATGATAATCATTGTCGCATTCGTCCTCCTCCGCCTCAGCATCCAAGATGGGTGTTGTTTGCGTCGTGCATGTCTCTACGTCGCTGACATCACAGCTCTCCAGAAGCGTTACTATGTCGTCGTCGCCGTCGTCATTGCGACTGTTTATTACCATTACCGGAAGGTGCAAGAAGGCGTCGTCTGTCGGTGCCGTGGCGTGCAGCATAATAATAATAATAATAAACAACTTCCCCTTTCATGAGCATGGGCAGAATAGCAATAAGAGTGACAAGGAAAAAGAGTGTGTGCGCTTCAGTGACAACAGCAAACAAAACCAAACAAACCCCCTTTACTCACTGATACACGCACACGAAGACACAAGCAGTCATACAGAGTTGTTGCAGTCATCCTGTACACATGACGGCACACATACCCTCCCTGCCTGCACACACGCTGCAGCCAGCGCAGAGGCCTACCTGTTCTTCTTCCTATTTGCGTCCCTTTCAGCCAACAGTGTACTGTGTCACTGTGTCGATGTCGTAGACCGCGATGAATGCCTGCGTGCCGTCGGCAGTGAAGGCGACACCTGTAGGCAGTGCGTTCTGGATTTTATGCGTCGCAAGGGGCGNCCCCCCCCCCCGCCACACCGTCGGCAGTCCTCACCGGCGCCGACCACACCGTCACGTATCCGTCCTCAGCGGCTGAGAGGAGCACGTTGGCTATCTTGTTGAACGCCAGCGCGTGGATCCAGCGCGAGTGGGCGCACACCTCCACCGCTACCGCGCCAGTGCTGCTGTCCAGCATCATCAGCTTTCCTGCCCCGTTCGCGGCCACCACGAAATCGCCGTTGCTCACAATCTGCAACGCCGTCACGCACTCCGGTGTGTCAACGGCGATGCACGCCTGTCGGTCGCGGTTCCAGAAGAGCACCTGCCCCATCGTGTCACCGGTGACGGCAAAAAGCGCAGCATCATTGAAGGGACTCAGCTGAGCAGCCGTCACCGCGTGGCCACGCCGCGCCTGGACCGCCGAGAGCACGCTGAGCGGCG
>NW_008825687.1:14756-37968 GCF_000691245.1 Trypanosoma grayi | reverse complement strand
CCAGCTTGATAGCGACGATGCGTGCGGTTCAACTTGAAAGGCGCCATGCGCCATAAGTGGAGACAGTGCCGAGCATGAGTGTGCTAAGGCCCCCTTTTTTTGCGTTTAACGAGGTCCAAGTGGCAGTGCGTGCCGCTTGCCGAGGCTACGGCTGCATTTTGCACAGCGTCATCGCCGTTCCCAAGCGAACTGCCATCGCCGTTGGGAAAAAAAATGTGCCCCCGCGCATCGCATACGTGGAGGCCCTTCTGTCATGCGAAAATGCGTAGCATTCGCAGGGGTGTGGGCACGCCTTTTTCATTTCCATCGCATGCATACCGCGCCTTTGGCCTGAACAGTGGGCCCCCCTTGGTGACGCCAGCCGCGCCCCATCTTGACACCAGGAATAGATACCCCCCGTATTGCCGAGGGGGGTCAGGCGTTGGCAACGTTCGCTTCATGGAGAACTTTGCGTTGGCACGCCCACGGCATCGCCCGGTTTGAGGGCCAGCCGCGACCCGCTGGGACGCAGTGTTGTTCCTCGTCGGCCTTGGGGCGCGTGTGCTTCGCCGGCTGTGCTGGAGGAATGGCGATCCACACGAAATTCAGGCACCCTGACGGACCCCATCGGGCGACGCAGGTGCCAGACAAAGCCACACTGAGCCCCGCCAAGTAAGAGAAGGAGAACGCTCCCTCTCCAAAGACTGCCGCGGTGACATGGGAAGCCCTCGATAAAACAAGAGAGAGCTGACCCTTCAGCACCGGAGCGGCGGAAGGCAAAACAATGCATGAAATACTTAAAATGGTTCGCCCAAGTAGACTCCAGTAATGTCGCACTGAAGAAGATTCCCGGAGACAAAAGGAATGCCCACCAATGGGAAACACCGGAGGCCACAGGATGATATTCCTGTGAATATGCCCCTCGCTGGCTTTGTATGCCCGACATGTGGGCACCCTCCCGATGCCGCGGTAAAAATTGGCCCACAAGACGCTACATGGTTAGACAAGGTAAGTGGGGGCCCGAGCTGCCTCGCCCTAAAGAGTATCTTATGTCACTTTGCTGGGGAGAGGGGCAATGCGAAGAAGCTGTTCTCTTCCCAAAAAAAAAATAATCCCCAGCACCTTCTTGCAGTAGAAAGGCATTGTGCCCAGCGACCTTCCCATGCGGATACGGCGTCTACCATGAAGAACCGGGGGCAGTACATCTCCACCCTATTTGCTTCATTAGTTGATCGTTTCCATGTTGTACACAACATCAAAATGCACCGTCCATCCACAGTGCTTTACCCAAGTCTGGGCCCAGAAGGCCTGTGGGACCCCCCTCCCCCCGGGCGTGGGGGGAGGAACGGCCTCCCGAATCCTTCAACACACGGTTTCCCCCACAGGAGAGGCAGCAACTCTACGTATAGCAAAATGCAACAGCAAGCAAACCGACAATAAAAACACTGAAACAAAGGGCCTCTATTTTACATCATCGATAAACAGCGATTAAAGTGTCCCACGGTGACGGCTGGTAGAACGGGGTCGTCGACGAGAGTCGGAAAAAGACGAAGAAAACAAGGTCTCATCACTACATCAGGTAATGCTGATAAGTGGCGCAGTGGCCATGCGACGATGTGGTAAACAGTCTCTAGTCACAGTTTCTATGATATGCGGTGCTGTTTGGTAGTGTGGCCTCGTTAACCGTTGATCTGTGCGAAAAATGATTGCCTTCAGCGAAGAGCATAAGATTTCTCTAATGATCAAAGCGAGTGAAACTTGGCGCCTGTTGTTCCATGTACTGTTAAGTGCACATCAAAGATACTAAAGAAGATGATGATAATCTGAAGAGAGGAAAGAGAGACTCAGTGGTGTGTACGAGTATATGGCATTTAACAGGTGTGAATAGGTTTCAATGTTGCATAATTGTCCATGGGATTTACAGCATGTGAAGGCTCCCGTAACCATATAATTTTCTTTTCTTGCGGCTTCGTCGGCTGTTCTTTGTTTCTGTGGAGTTCCCATCAAGTGTGGGGCGTAAGTCAATAACAAGGGTTAGGGGATGCATTTATAAATATCTTTGCGAAGGCTGTACAATTGATGGGTGAAGTTGAACTGAGTATCTAATAGAGTGCACAAACTTAACAAATGGAAGTGGTGCGGAGATTCAACGCACATGAACGAAACAGATGAAAAAAAAAATGATATCTCGTATTGGCTACGGTACAAATGTCCACATACATTGGGGGGACTGGAATGGTAATGCCTCTCTGTCATGAAGACGGCTATCGTAGCTCTTCCTCTAACAGCGAAACCGGCGGCGGCGGTGTGGCACTTTTTGTTCGCTGTGGCATCTTTGGTCCAAAAACACGCCAGAACTTGAGTGTTTCGTCCTGCGCGGCGCAGATACGTTCCATATCTGGGGCCAGTGTGATGCAGGAAATGCCCGCGTCACAATTTGGCGAATTGAGTGTGCCGATAAGGTGGAACTTGGAGGCATTGCGTACCTGAATTTGCCCCTTCCCACGGTGCGATGTCGCCAGTTCGCCAACCCCAGGCGGCGATACGATGCCACTGATGGGATGAAGCGTGTTAATGGCACGCGTTATGTAGTGCGCGCCCATTCCGATCGCATCTTCCTCCCCGCGCGTGGCCGACGGAACATTTGTCATGGGCGCGTGTGTGTCCACGTAACACAGCATGCCGTCCTGTCCACCCGTGAACATCTTGCTGCGCTTGTCGGGGTTCCACAGGATAGTGTTGACGGCACCCTGGTGTACACGATCAAAGGTGTAGCGGGGGCAGCTGCTTCGCCGCGCGTCCCACACGCGAACGGCGCCGTTTGCAGACCCAGAGGCTAAATAAAACGGCTCCTCCGTGCAGTAGTGAAGAGAAGTGATGCCACTCGTGTGACCCTCGTAAACAGAGATTAGCGCGTGCTTAGCGCGGAGGTCAAATACATAGACGCCTCCACAATTTGTGCTGGTACCAATGGCGAGAAGCGGACCGTTTACTGCAAGATTCGTAAACTCAGCTTTGGAAGGGAGCCTCACTCGAACTGTTCGCAGAAACTCTTCCCGACGGCAGTCATAAATGGCAGTGGTCCCTTCGTCAAGAGCAGCAGCAACACAAGTACACCTATGTAACCAATGTACCGAGCGAATGCGCATGTGATCCTGCAGCTGGACAATTCTGGAAGCTTGCGCCGTTTCAGAGTTCCATCCATAAAGGGAGTTTTTTAAGCCAATAACAAGCTTGTTGTTGCTACCCCAGTGAAGGAGCTGTGCTGCATCCACTGGAAACTCTGGTGCGTCAAGCACACGCTCTGGATTTGTAAAAAGAACCCGCTGTGTTGTGGTCTTGTTGGGTTTGAGACGCTTCAGAAGTAATCCATTTCCAACTGGTGAGGACGTAAACAAAGAAGAGGTGAGCCCGCACCCCGATCTCGTGCTGCTGTTTGGCTCGCACGGCTTGCCGCCACCGTCACCACGCGATGGCACAGTACCATCACCACCACTCCTAGCGCTTACAGCTCTACCAACATTTAATGATCCTTTACGGCCACCAGCGGTGTCTGTGTTATCAAAGCGCAGCACCTCCCCACCAATTTTGCGATGTCTCTGCATGCTCTCGCTACTTAGCTGATCAGCGAGGACCTCGTTGTAGATGGACGTGACATAGGACGAATCGTCCGATACGAAGGACTCGGAAAAGGCGCTAGAGTACGATGTCGCGGTGGAATGTGGAATCGACATTCCCCCGGCGGTGCCGGCGCCACCTCCTCCAGCTGTTGTGACTGTGGTTGTTGTGGTTGTCGGTGTTGTGAGGTTGTAAGCTGAAACAGCCATGTCCATTCCCTCGCGTTGAGGTATGTGCCTCGACAAGCGGACGGGTGGGGCGTCATCATCGTCATCGAGAGATCGGACAAGTAGTTGCAAATTATTGGCGGATATTTCCTGCAGGGACATACTGCCGCCGACACGTGACCGCCGCTTACCAGAGGGGCGACCAGAGGGGGTCGAGTCTAGTTCTGCTAGTGCCCACTGCCGCATTCTGTTCCTCTTGAGGCGGCGCTCTCTTTTCTCCCCTCCACAATCCTTCTTTCTTCCTTAACTTTTGTTTCATCGTTGAAGTAACAATTGAAGTGAGAGGCACGATACAGGAGGTAGGGAGAGAAAAAACGAAAGTGAATATGAGCCCCCCCCCCACTCAAAAAAAAAGGGGAAATGGTCACCACCGCTCAGCGAGAGAAATTTCCAGCTTCTCACCAAAGACCTATCGTAAACCATACTTACTGCCCTGGTGTGGGCCGCCCTTCCTTTCCACTCTGAATCGCACTTTTGTGTTGTGGCCACGCCTGCCCCCAGTTGCGCCAAAAAAAAAAAATCCCGCGATTCGGCATCATTGCCACGTCCCCTTCTCCATCTACAGAAATGCACACACACAAACACATTCACACAAATAAGCTCACTCTTTGTTCGGTTTCAATACTCTCGCCGTTTGAAGCATTTGTCCTCACACTTCCTGTGGGGAGGGTCAATAGGGTTAAAAAGGTCTCCGTGGAGTGCATTCTGCCGCTCAGCAAGATGCAGGCACAAATGACGCATGAGATCGTACATATGCCCGTCGCTGCCCGGAGCCCGAAGCGACTCGGCAAAGAACGGGAATATATCCCAATAGTAATCAGGTGGCACAAAGAAACCGAGTCGTGCAAGTAGCACAACCGCAAGAACATCTCCTGATAACACAGAAACAAGCACGGGCTTGGCGGAATGGGTGAGCATATTCTTCACAGGGTGCACTGGCCGATCATCTCTGAACTCGAAGAAGTGCACAAACTGCTCGAACTGCGTGTGACGTTTTTTCCATCGTTTAGAGATCTCCGTGAAGATACGAGTGCGGTTGTCACGTACCCAGTCGAACTTTAGCATAGAGTTGAGGGCCTGCCATTCTTCATGGGCCGTGACGCTGGGGAGCGGGAGGTGGTACCCTTCCCCACATAGATACTGCCGGATGCGGTCCACCACGCTGGGGTGCCGCTCCGCCAGCGCGCGGAGCCGCAGCGAACTCTGCCGCGCCTCAAACACGAGCGCCAGCTGCAACAGCCCCCGCAAAACGTCACCCGACTGCAACAGCGCGGCACCGAGACGGCTGGAGGCCGCACGCCGCACGGCGCTGGCGACGAGATCGCGGATGCCGGCGCACGCCTCCGGGCCCTCCTGGCATTGAATGCAGCGAGGTGATTGGCCGCGGCCGGTGACACGCCGTTGCCCACTCTGCACGAGTGACACGACGTGCCCGACGTTAAGCAACTCGAGAGCGTGGGGGAGTTTTAGCAAGGCGGCAAAGTCAAGAGGAACTCGCAGCGTCGGCTGGACCTCTGTTAAGGGCGCGAAACAAATGCTATCAGCGACGCTCGGCTCTATCTCCTTCAGCATCGCACGGCTGTACGTGAGACGGTGGATTTGGGCACGCGCAAATGTCGGAATAAACGGTGACGCATCGGGATTCATGTGAAGATGCGCCTACGAGTCGAAGAGTAAATAGTCAAAAAAAACGATTAGGAAATAAAACCTCTGGCGCACTGAGACTAAACATGTATATGAAAGCGAACTGAATATAACAAACACTCCCCTACCCATTGAAACGACACACTTTCAGTCAGTGCACTTTGTAGACTGTACAATCATGACTCTCGGACAATTTGAACTGAACAAACAATCAATCAAAAAAGAAATTGCAGTCAAAAAATGAATGAGATGCAAGCCACAGCGGTGACAGTGGTTGAATGCAAACGAACCGAACTCCCTCTGCTATACATTGTGTGACGTCTCAAGCATGTGTTTCTTTTTTTTTAACCCAGAAGGAATCAAGGATTCTTTTTCTGCTAGTTGCAAAAGAGCATTCCACTTCACATGAAGCACCAAATGAAGGCCGCGGCTGCCAATATAGGGCACGGATCAGTAATTGTCTTCTGTCCCTCCCCATCTCAATGCGCTTTGCGCGCCACAACTTGATCCGGAAGAAAGCGCCTCTGCCGCACCCATGGCGGCTTGAAGGTGTACATAATATGCCCGTCGTCCGTAAGAATGTCCCAACCTTCATTAACCTTCCTCAAATCAAACGCTCGCACTGCTTCACTTCGCTTCAGTGATGCGTTCATGTATCGCATCACCGTTGTTGTGTTGCGCACTCTTTCGCGTTTAATATAGACCACAATGAGATCCTCGGCAGTGGATATGACCATCGGGTCAGTCTCCGGCCAGTCACGCGCAATGGTGCGGTACAGCGCGGCGACGCAGTCACCCAACATAAATCGCGTCGGTTTCTCTAATGCTCGCCCCCCACTCGGAATGAAGGGTCGTCCCAACCGTTTACTGTCACTGATGAATCGTTGTTGCCGCTCAATCTCACGTTGGCGATCGTACGGGTCTGACACCGGCTGGTACGCGGTATAGGGATCCTCGTAGCGATGATGGCGCATGTACGCGCTCGATGATGTCGACAGTGAATCTGTGCTGCACTCTCCTTCCTCGTCTTCCACTTCTTCCTCACGATCAAACATCATGTCCTCACGTGCTGTGCCCTCTTCATTCCGTTTGGGTGGTTCAGCGTGTCCGTGTGTATGCTCATCACCGTCGCCGAGGAGGACACCACGTGGCACCTCTGGCGTGCGACTCCCTCCAGACGCGGCCCGCAGCGGCGGAAGTGCAGATAAATGCACAAGAAAAGGGGGGTCGTGTCGGTCGTTGTTGCCGCTGCCGATGTTGTTGCCCCCTGATGGTGATGGAACACTGCGACTCACCTTAGCGCTCAATCGTCGAGTGTTGCGGGGAGGCATCCGCTGTACACTGTCCGTTTCCTCTCTTGTTTCAACGCACCCACAAAGCTGCTGTGCTTTCACTTTTTTGTTATTATTATTTCCGTCACCTTCCGGTCTCTTGAGTCTATTATATCGGAATTTTTTTTTTGCTCCCTCTACTCGTATTCTTGGGGCTGATCACACCACGCCCTTATCTCACTCCCCGACAGGCCCTTTATGACCGGAGTGAACAATCCAGCGACACGCGCCCGCCCCCTCCCACTCTCTAAACGTTTCCCTCCTCGCCTTAATCCCTGCACCGGAAATAAATAGACCAAATGAATGAACAACCACAACATGCAGTTTGCGAGCAACTCACAACAGGAATGCCGACCAGGAAAAGACAAAATATATAAATAAAAACATCAAAAGTCATGAAGAAGAAGCATACTGATGTGTGATGAAAACCGAAATTATGACCCACGAGCAAAAACTGACATTTTTTTTTGTTTTACGGGCATAGGCCAGGTTTGACAGCCCTCCTCCCCCCGAAATAACATAGAATAAGAAGCATTTCTTTGAATATTCACAGCTCAGATCTGGCTGCCTTTGAATTCCTGACTTTGCAGAGAAAGCGTTGAAGGCGGCGTGCAAGCTCACCCCGTTCTTCATACTCAATGTTATGCGTTCCAGTCTCAAACCACTCTGCTTCCACGAGCTGGTTGTTGCCATGGACCCTTTTCGTCTTCTCTATTGTTTCCAAAAGAGCTACTGAGCAGCGAAAGGGTACCACATTGTCCTTCTTCCCATGCATAATGAGCACAGGGCAGCCGCTGACCTCTTTAAGACATTCGATATTACAAAACATGTCCGGAAAATGAACCCATCTCAATACTGGTGACAGGAAGTCAAGCACCCCCAGACAAGAAGTGAAGGTGGAGAGCAGGACAAGGCCACCAATCTCCTTGTGATGCTTCTTCGCCAAGTAGCACGAAGGCCCGCCACCCATTGAGCGGCCCATGACGATGATGCGGTCTGGTTGGATCTTCAGTGTTTTTGTGACTTCAGTGTACATGGCCTCCGCGTCGTCATAGACGGTTTGTTCTGTTGGGCATTTTCCCTTTTCTGGCGCCTTGGAGGAGCCGTAGCCACAGTAGTCGTACGCGACGACGTCAACGCCCACCGCTCGGCTCAGCCACTTCAATTTCTCATGGCATGTATACAAGTCTTCTGCATTTCCGTGGCTGTAGAGTATTGTCAGAGGCTTATCTTCTGCACTGGCAGCAGAGGCCGCATCGTATTTTACGTACAAATAATAAATTTTCGCATTGCCTTCCCTCTTGACAACAGACAAACTGTCCCCTATCGGACTTGCCCGGGCCCAGTGCCCTGGACCGGGTGGCTGGAAGACGAAATAGCTCAACATGAAAAACTTCCAAAGGGAAAGAAAAAGAATAGGGGAAACAAAACAAATGCCGAGTATCACACGCGTCCATACGCATACGCATTTGCACATGCAAGTCCATGCGCACGCAATTACCTCATGTGACGCTTGCCTACACTGTATATTTAAAACGATGTCTCATTAAACCCCCCTCCCCCACTCTGCAGAGAGACACATAGAATCACCTACGCGCCATCTCATTCTTTTCACAAAGCGACATTTGTTCCGGGTTCGGGGGACATCGCATTCTCCTACTCTATGGGGCATATGTTCTCAGATGGATGTGCACTGAGAACAGTAACTCAAAAAAGAAAAAACAGCAAATAGTAATAAATATTAAAAAGGAAAAGAAATAACATGAATGCTTTTCTTTGTCCTTTCCTTTATGTCTCAAGGAGGGGTGTAATCAGCGGATCATGCATTATTTCCACACGGAGGCGCTGTCGCACCGCCTCACCCTGGTCATCTGCGGCCGTCCCGTCGAGTTCACGTATGCGTGCCGCGTACCGCGCAACTTTCTCCGCAACGTCTGCGGTAGCAGCCGTGAGAAGTGCGTGGGCCCGCTGGCGCCCCTCGTCCTGCTCGAAGTCCTCCAACTCTGTGGCCTTGCACTTCGCTGCCTGCACAACTTCATGGGGGAGGTTTGCCAGCTGAGCAACGTACAGCCCATAGCTGCGCCCGCAGGGGCCGGGCTCGAGCTTGTACGAGAAGCGCAGCGTCCCCTCGGCGGTGTTGACGTCCGCGCCAAAGTGGACGTTGCACACATTGGCATGGTTCTCTGCGAGCTGCGTCATCTCGTGGAAGTGTGTGGAGAAGAGCAGTGCGGCCCTCGCCTTGACTGCCACCTCCTGTGCGATTGCCCACGCGAGGCCAAAGCCGTCGTAGGTGGACGTGCCGCGGCCCAACTCATCCACGATAGCGAGAGAGTCACGCGTGGCGGCGGCAAGGATGGCAGCAGACTCCAACATTTCCACCATGAACGTTGATACGCCTTGCGCGAGGTGGTCCGTCGCGCCGACGCGGCACATGACGGCATCCCTCACAGTCAGATCGGCAGAGTCGGCAGGTACAAAACAACCGGCCTGTGCAAGCACAACGCATATACCAACACTGCGCATAAACGTGGATTTTCCGCCCATGTTAGGTCCTGTGATGATGAGGGCATTGACGTCATCCGACAACCGCACAGTGTTCGGCGTGTAGCTTGGTTGACGGATCTCAACAAGCGGGTGTCGGGCATTGACAATAGTGAGGATGTTGCTCTCACTGCCGTTTTTAGTGTTGCATTGGGCCTCTTCGGTTGGTGAAGGCCGAACTGTTGGACGGACCATAGATTGTGGGGAGTCCTTCACAACTAGAGCCCAAGCCACAAAAACATCCAGTGCCGCGATTAACTCCTTCGCGTCGTCGAGGACGGGCAAATACGTTACAACAGTGTCTACAAGCTTCTGCTTAAGGTCTTGCTGTCGTGCCTCATAATCCTTGCGAATGCCCTTATACTGTTCACTCAACGTGGAGAGTCTCTCCGACACGAACCGCACACCATCCTTGGAGGTACTAACTGTGATGAGCTCGTCGTTCGCACGCACCTGCTGGTCCTCCTTGCGCGAGACACGAAATACATATCCGTATGTGGTGTGGTACTCACACTTTAGCTGCTTCTCCGTCCACTCATACCTTTTCATTGTACTTTGGTGCTCTTTTTCAATGGACTTGGCAACCTCCCTCCGCTGCTCCTCCAGTGTGATGAGATCATCATCAAAGTTGGGGTTTATACGTGCAGTGTTTTCATCCGATAGGTCAACGGTGGCGCCAATGAGGGTTCGGAGGTTGGAGAGATGCTCGTTTATGTCCTCCAACGGAGCGATGTATTCGTCCATCAGCAGTTTACCATTTCGCCCACCCTGATGTGTGCGAAGCACCTGCACTGCCTGTGGGATAGTGTTGACAAAGGCTAAAATCGACTGCATGTCTTTCAGAGCAACCGTACGACGCTGCAGCTTGCGATTCAGACGGTCCATATCACTGCAACGCCGCAGGACTTGTGAGATGAGGGCGTCCCGTAGGATAGGGCTCTCCACCATCATCTCAACGAGGGAGAGACGTTGATTAATATCATCTGTATTGCGCAGCGGCTGTAGTAGCCATTGCCGCATCATACGGGACCCCATACCAGTTGTGCAACGGTTTAACCATGAGTAAACAGAGGTTGGGAGGGAGCCACGCACTTCTGGCTTCTGGTGAATAATGTGCAGCGCCTGAATTGCAGCCGCGTCCAGTTTCATGAACGTGGAAGGGATCGTGTGCTTCAGGTAGAAGGCACGGTGGTTCGTGGTGTCGAACGGGTCAATCATACTAGAGAGGAGATGCTGAAGCGCGTGCGATGCCAGGGGATACTGAGATAGAACTAGACGATCTTCCGGAACGCGGAGTATGTCGTCAAGTGCGCTAAGAGAGTTGCCCTTCACCACACCACCCTCGCGCTTCACCTCTTGTTGCCTCTGGTTCTGCGATGAGATGGCACCATCTCGTCCCAACTCGCGGTATGTAATGTTGGCCCGCTCACAGAGCTGCTTTACCGTGCGCAGCGACTCCTCCTGTCCGGCTGCTGTTGCCTTACCACTGCTATTGCCAACGTACAAGAGTTCTTTCAAGTTACACTGTGCCATCAGCGCGTCGAGGCTGCTCAGCTGCAACGTGTCAAGGTACTCCGCGTACGTCAATGTCCGCAGTGTGGTGTTTAACGCGGCAAATCCTACTCGCATGCCTTGTCCACCTGCTGCTACGCCCTTCCCAGTGCCATTGCTCTCCAGCACAATTGCTCCTGTTGCCATGAGCTGAATCTCCGCCTCCTCAAATGCGAATAGTGTTGCCTCAAAGTCTGTGATGTGCCCAGGTGAGCCACGCTGCACGCAGGCGTACGGCCCACTACCACCAGACGGCCGCTCGTAGTACTCGACACAGACGCCACGCCGCAGCAGGCAGTCGCGTATGACCTCCCTTGCAATGGTGTCCTTCACCACCACAACGTCCACGCCGCCCCAGTTCTTCAGAAGTGCGATGGATTTGATATACTCGCGCGCAATGACACCGGCCCACCATCCAAGCGCGTAGCAGCTGGGCATGGATCCGTTGCGAGCGAAGAAGCGCACGCAAGTCTTGTCATCGCCACCAGCGGCTGCGAAGGCCTGCAACACCGTCGCGTCGCGCTCATCACTCATTGGTTACCTCTTCCTTTAAGGACCAATAAAAGGTAAGAGGGGTGAGTGGTGGCACAACAAGTGAGGAAGAAGGGGAGTGAGGGTTGTTCGTTGTGTGGTGCAGCGCAACCGATATGCTCACTCACACATCCAGACAGAGATAGTGGCAATATGATGCAATGCAAAACAACAAAAAAAACTGCTCTCCTCTCCTCTCCTCTCACTCACACAACGGAGGCACACCAGGTGTGTCCATCATTGCGGAGTTAAAATAGCAGCAACTGCAAGCTCCCACACATGCACGAACCATCGATACGCAAAAATAACTTCTAAAATAAAAATACGACACATGACCAGTCATCCTTCAGCAGGAACAGCGGCAAAGACAAGTACAGGAGTATATTCGAAACTACGAAAGCCCTGACACGCACACTTGATTCAGCACCGATGCTGCAACTGCGACTGTGTGGCACTGCATGACCTCCAATACAGCGGGTGGAGCGCACGATGTGCCCAACAAGACACAATCCACATATGTTGTGCAGTGAAACACTTCTCCAGGCCTGACTGATGGGCATGATGTCTGCCATAACGTGAATGCAACACCGCCCACTGCCGTGTCGTTCCCCTGAGTGTTGCTTAATGGAGGCGGCAGTCGACGAATGGAGTACGTGGCAATCACCACAATGGCCACCACAGAGCCGGCGACGTACGCGGCCAGCAGCACTGCCGACCACCACGTGAGCTTGCCATGTTCTGCGAAGCTGCAGCAGTCTGTGGTCTCGACACTCGGTATTGCTGCATTCTCCACTGGCGTCACCATTGTGGAGGTGGAGGTGGCTTCACCACTGCCGGTGTCCTCGTCGTCCTTCAGTGGCTTACTCATATGATAGCAACGCGACTATATCCTTTTCTTCCCCCCTTCGATAAACCAAGGCAAGAATAGCAACACAAAATGAAAAACTTCACAGGTCCACCACCAACTAGACCACCACATTTTCAACCACAACCAAGCAATTCCCGCACCTCAATAAAGGGAGGAGTACCTTTTGCTTCGCCTTTACGTTAACTTACCAACACGCGGCCAACAGAGCTAATCACCACAGAACATGCATGAAGACACATCACAGGGAGAACACATATGTGAATACACAGAAGCAAACCGCCAACATGGAACGTGCCGATCTGCGCACGCGCAACCATCTCTTCCTTCTTTGCTCCCCCTCCCTCTCACTACCTTTTTTTTNGCTTTGTCCTTTGCCTATCAATTCCACCACGACTGCAGCAGGAAAGAGTGGTGCGCAGCAATCCCCTCTCCCTTGCCTCGGCTCTAAAACTCTTCCTCGTCTTCCTCCGCCGCCTCTCCCTCGCGCTCCGGCATCTGCAAGCCGAATATGGGCGTGCGCAGGACGGGGGACAGTGTGGGCAGCACTACTGAAGCGCCCTCCGCGACCGGATCACCGCTGAGCACGAGGAGGCTGAGTACCATTCCTGCCGCCACAGAGGGGATCCACCAGTTCAGCTTCGAGACCAACCAGTCTGCGCCGTGGTCGAAGAGGTGGCGCAGCCTCTGGTGGAAGTACATCTCATCCCAGTTCACCTGGGGCGCGGGCGGACGGCCGAACATCATTGTTGGAGCGGACTTGCTTACAATGCACAACACCTCTGCCCCCACACAGGCGACAGAGCAACAGCAAAGCGAAAAAAAGGAAGGGTGAGGAAGACGAGTGCAAGACAACGCAGGAATACCCCCCACAGCCACAGATATACACCGCTGCATGTTTGTTGTAAGAAGAGACAAACTGATGCCAATTACCGAATGGAAACAACACACCGTTCCTCTTGATTAGTGAATCACCCAAAACGAAGCGGCGAGGCCAAAAAAGCAAAAGAAACACCATAAGGCACAAAAAAAATATTTATAAGACAAAAGGTAAATAAATGCTCGACATGCTTCAAAAAGAAAAACACGGTAAAGTCGCCCTATCTGTCTGTTTGCAGACTCACCAAAGAAAAAAAAAAATGTCTATCGGCGTCCGAGCCCCTTACACCCCTCAGCCTCTGAGAGGCTAGCAGTAAGATGTTCGTGTAGTTGCTTCGCGAACTGAACGATATTGAACTGGTCGTCGGACGCTATCAGATCAAAAACGGATAGCTCCCCAATGAGGGAAACACCAGCTATGAACTTCAATGATGCATCGCAGAGTGCTATTGCCACCACGGCATCAACGAGTGCCGTAAAATCACCGTTCTCCGTTTTAGTCGCGGGGCAAACACATGCCACCAAATCTGTCAATTTGTTTCCATCGCGCTTGTATCGCCAAGGTGCTCTGCGACGAAGGAGCGCATGCGCGGAGGTGAGCTTCACCAAAGTGTTCATCATGCTCACGTCGGTCGCCTCAGCGCAAATAGCCTTGGCTGTGAGAAAAAACGTACGCAAAAGCTCAGAACATGCGGCAGAGAGTTGTGGAGTGAAAGGCTCTTCAACTGAAGGGGCCCGAGCCCACTCACGCCACACGTGCCACTGACTTGTGCAGTGCTTGACGAAATCGGTCATGCCGCTGTCCTGCGAACCACCACTGGTAGGCACCATCTCCAGCAGCATCTCAGCTTGCTCTTGCAGTGGGCGGAGGGATGATGGTGAGGCGTGAACAACAATATCCCCACGCTCTAAAAACTGAAACAGATGACGATGCTGCACCAACATTATCTCTTGTGTCACACCAATAAAAGCCCCTACGGCTTTGCAGCTCACTCTCTGACCACCTTCTCGCACGACGACGTGCTCGTGGTGCTCGAGAACACCTTGAAGGGCATGCAGCGCAGATGCCGGGACGGCATGCAGTGCGGGGGCAAAGAGGACTCGCTGGTACACCATGTTCAGCAGCCCCGCACGCACCGACTCGACACAGCTTCCCGCCTCGACACTCATCGGGAAAGCCACTTGCGAAGCCGGCGTGCGTGCATATGTTGGGAGAAGTGCTCCTTCCACACCGCGCACCAGGGGTATCACCATACCAGTTTCAGCGCCAAATTCCAACAGGAAGGTTTGCAAGACGGAAAGAGCATCTGTAGGACCAACTACGGAGGCCGCAATAGCGGAATCCGGCACCGCTGCAGACGTGAGGGAAATGCCAACAGCAGCCCATAGTGCTGTTGGGAGCAAAAAAACCTTTGAGGCTGCAAAGAACGCTTCCACTCGGCACACACCGTCTTGTTGGCGAAATCCACCTGTTGCCTTTGCTGAAGCGAAAGCCGCGGCTCCTGCCACACCCTTCCAGGAGCACTTGGCCTGACGAAGGGCGGTCACCTCATCTTCCCCGTTAACATCAAAGGCGCCATCGCCGTTTACACACAAGAAGGATGGGGATGTCGTATCAGCGGTTGCGGTCATAAACGGATCCTGCGACCACTGAGAGACAAATTTGGCCGTACGGGCAGCACGAGCTTCCAACACGAGCTGCACAGACGATGAGAGATCACCACGTTTGCTGTAAAGCATAGTACCCAGATCATTGCTAGCCGCCTCTAGCAGACCCACAACATGAACACGTTCCCCAATAACTGCCAACGCCCGCCTCTCGGACTGCGGCAGGAACGAGAGATCTATCCAGATCGGAGACTGCCCCATCACTCCATTACAGTTGGCAAGCAGTGGCTGCATCCCAATCATGGGCTCTGGCTCAATCGATTCACGGTGAAGGAAAAATATGCCTGTCACATGGCCAATAACCTCCATCCACTGCCCAGCTCCTATTGCAGCGTCTCCTGGCCGTTGGAGGGGCGAATATAATGGTTGGGTCATGAGGAAGCTAGGCAACGCACTTAATGCGCTACGCAGGGCCACTTTTACTGCACCAGAGCGCAACGCCTCCCTAAAAGCACGAGGCCACTGCACGATCCACGGACATATCGGGCATTCACCACCGTTCTCAGCGGAGTGCTGAGCGAACGAGTGCGCTGCCGTCAACATGTGATGACAGCCATCCTGCAACGCGCTACTTGGCCTTCCACGTGTCGTTGCGTCAGCCTCATTGCGCAGCCACCGTGTCAGCGCCTCACCCATGACGTCGTCGAGACGTCGCGGATGCTCCACGAGAAGCGTGCCGAGCGCTGGGCTCCGCGCTGAGACCTCCAAGGTGTGTAAGATCAGCCGTAGTGTGAGTGGGGCTTCACTCACCGCGCGGCCTTCTGCCGCCTCAGCTAGCTGCGAGAGCTCCGAAAGCAGCTGCCCTCGCATGCCTTCATCTTCCAGCAGAAGACGCCACACCGCGTCCTCTTTAAACTGACGTGGAGGCATTGGTGGCGGCATGAAGAGCTGAGCATGTTAAAGGAAATGCCACGAGAGAGAGAGAGAGAAGCTATATGGTAGAAAGCAGGAAAAGAATGAGACAACACTCCCACCAGACGCTCCTTTTGGAATGCGTTGCTCATTTCATGTGAAGTGAGGGAACATTGGTGGCAGCACCGTCATTTAACAAGGAGGCACTGCCAAGGAAAGGGAGAAAAAAAAGTACTCCTAAGAATCAAATAAGAATATTTGTGCCCCTTTGATTCTTAAATAACCCCAAAAGAGCCACACAAACCACGAGAAAGCAGTAGGAAGCAAAACAAAAGTAAAATGAGTTAGGACGATTTCCGCGAGCGCACCTGAGAGTGCAGTGTGGGTGTGTCTGTGGTCTATGAGAATGGAAATAGTAGCAGCAGTCAGGAACATTCTCGGCAAAAGGAATGCGCCAAGCATGGCGCCGTCAAACAGTCCACACACACCCACACGTATGCAGACAAATCAAGAATGGAAAAATAATACACCATCCAAACAAGAATCCTCCGGCAAATCGCGTAATCAATTAATCCGGCGGACTGCACGACCCCGCAGCGACGGGCCGCCGTCGGGGCCGCGGTCAGCTCGCGGACCCAAACACGCACGATGCTCACGCGGCGGCTTCGCGTCCTTCACAACGTCACACGCCTCCACCGCGACAGCCCAGACCTCCGCACGCTGGCGCGGGAGCAGCAGCAACATGAGAAGCCGAAAAACGAGGTACGCACACACACACACACACACACACACACAGAGAGAACAGCAGGGCTACTCGTGCGGTCGCGCCTAATGACAAAGTCCACCATCGTCATCCAGCCGATATGACGAACACCCAAACGCTTTAAGGGGCATACATAGCTAAGTGCTGAAGGAGAACAAAAAAAAAGACGTGCGGTGTAAAGAATGGGCCAATTCACATGTAAATAAGTGATCGTAAAAGCGGTTTCGTGCAACAACTCCCATTACCTTCTTTTTTTTTTAGTGCTTCTAATGTCTCTTCAACAATTCAGCACCAACGAATGCCAGCAGACCCAAATCCCTCAATTCCCGAGAATGCCGTCACAAGAGGATGGTGGAATGGGAATGTGGTGCCACCGAAGCTCTTCCACAAAGGATTGGTGGAGCCTCTTTTCCTTTGCGAGCAGGCGCACACCCTTCGGCTTGCTCTCATCACTGTTGCTGCTGAGGTGCGCCAGTTCATCGTATGCGCGGGCGACGACAACGTCCGTCAGCTGCGCCACACGCAGCTCTGTATCGTAGATTTGATGCCTTCCCGGGGTGACGTCGCGGGCGACAGCGGCAGTGGCAGTGGCTCCATCCGTACAGCGCGAAAACACACCGCACGGGAGGGAACAGGCACGCCGTGTCAGCTGCGTACTGTTGGCAGAAACGTCTTCCACATGACATGCATCGGACGACGTCATTGTCGTGGGAAGTCGTATCCACGCCCGCCGCGCCGCATAGAAAAAGCCGAGCAGCTGTTGCAGATCAGCAGACACCACTGACTCCTCCAACAAAGGCAGTCGCTGATGCAGCTCATACCTGAATAAATCCTGTCCACTTTGTACACGGTGAAGCTCATGTCGTGTGAGCACTGCTTTCTCACCCTGGCCACCTCTCTCTTCCACCTCCATCTGACACAATTTGTCCCAAAGCACAGCGGTGATTGCCAGCTCTGAGCACCGAAGGAGAGAAGGGAGCAGATACGCCCAGGTACAGGCGGCGTGGCAGTGCTGCTCTGCTCCCGCTCTGGAAATGTCAGGGAGGGCATGCAGCATCAATTTCCTGTAATGCAGCTGACCGCTTTCAGGAGAGGTGGCCTGACTGGCGTGCCGCAACCCACGCGCCACGCCGAGAGCGCGGTTGCCGTGCCGCTGGGACTCGGGGTTCATGTACAGCAAGTCACCCTTTCCCGCACCTCCGTGAACGCGGCGTGACGGACTCAGGCAGGCTGACAACGAGCAGCAGGCGGACGACGCAAACAGGGCTCCAGCGGGGAGACGGCGCCGTAGCCGCGCAGAGGCACCGGTCTGCATGCCCAGAAAGAAAAAAGGAACCCAGAACTGGATCCACCAACACCACGCGCAGCACCAGAAGGTTGAGGAGGAGAACCACAAAAGATAAAGAAAGAAAGAAAAGAAAGATGAAAAGACGTAAGCTCCCGCAAAGGCCAGCTTTTCTCACCCAACAGTCAAGTTAAACCAAGAACAAATATTCATGCTATGCCACAACACAACAACTCAGGCTGCTGTTCGATACCTCAGGAACGGGAGTATGTGTTCCTTGCGAAGTCATCCTCACGACTTCGCTCGAGTCGGTACCAATAATGATCCTTCTGTTGCTGCTGGTCTCGCGCCAAAATAGACCAATTACGCTCATTGTTGCGAATGTTCCAATGTGGTTCGCGAACATAGAGTTGTCCACTCGTCACCTTCATAGTCGTATTTCCATGCTTCTTTAATGACTCTTTTTCCTCATCAATGATGCGCTGCAACTCTGTTCGCTTCTCGGGATCTTCTGTCGTGACGAGAAGCCGCTCTATCTCCTCCACGCGTCCCATCACCGCCATGTTGTGTTTCCGCACCTCGTCACTAAGTGACTGCCTCTTCGCATCGGGAACACCCACTTGCCGCGACGTCGTTGTCGCTGCTACCGCCGCCGTATCTCCTTCTACCGCCGTTGCAAACGCAGGCCCCTGTCGGAGTTCGTACTCGAGGTGATTGTTGATGTTAGGTGACGGAATGCGGTTCTTGTGCGTCACGTTGACTTCGTACAGGACGGTACCCGCGGCCGCGGCAAACACGATGCCGCCGGCGCGGTACGGGTGTTCTCGCACCCACCGTGTCGTGCGGTAGAGCCACGCAGAGACCTCCTTCCCCAGGAAGGGGATCGGCACAACCTTCTCACGCATGTGGTAAAAGCCTTCGACTGCTTTCCGTCCTCTCGACCCACTCTTGTTTACCCCCTCCTCTTGTCTTTTACAACAAAAGTGCAAACAACAGAAAAGCAAAACAAGACGAAAAAAATAAAATAAAATAGATGTCCCGCGGACTACATATGCGCCGCAAGGGAAAACACTAAGGCACCGAAAACCAGCAGTTTTCAACACCCACCCCTTTTGCCATGTCATTACACAGGTGATTCAGGATGCACCTGGAGCCATCTGTGTCACCCCAACGCCATCTGAATTCCACAACAAATGACTACAGACTAGCGTCACAGCGTCCCTGCAGTCCCTGCGGCCGCGTCAAGTCTATCCCTTCACCATCCGTAATTTGCTTCCTCTCCCTTGGAGTAAGGAAGGTATAGGAGGGACGCACGCGACGCAGCTCCGCGTTGCATGCAGCAGGAAGTGCCTTTTCTGATGCTGCGGGCGAATTGCCCAGGCACTTCTTTACTCGGATAGCTTGCTGAAGGCGCAGCAGAATCCCTGCGTAGACAGCACAGCGGCAAGCCTCACCACCAAGTCCCAGGCCTTCGCAGCGACGTAGCTCATCCTCGAGGAAACACAGAGGAAGCCACAAAAAGCGCACACCATAGAGCATAGTTTCGGCATCTTCTTCAGTGCAATGACAACTTGAAGCAGTTGGTGCTGCAGCGGAGAGCCGTACAAACGACATCACTCGCGAAGACGGTGATTGCCCATCCGAATGGCGCTCATGATACATCTTACAGGCAGCAAATGCAATCCGATATGCCGGGATCTCAGACGGGAACTGCGTGCACTCCAAAACCACCTGGAGCACAGAAAATGGGAGGGGCGCCAGCATTTTGTACACATCGTCCCCACTATTTGAACCGAGAACAACAGATGTCGTGTGAACCTCTTTCACGACCCCAAAGGTATTGTACCCTTCATTCAGGCGCGTCACTAACAAAAAGGCATACTTCTCAAGTAAGTTACGACTCGTCATCCCTAGAGCTGACGCGACCAGCTCCTCACCAAACGTACTGGGGAGCTGTTCGCGGCAGTGCCAGCACTTTGCTCCTGGAAGGTTGTAGAAGGTTGTCAACAGATGTACAAGATCCACAACAGCATCTCCGGATGAGCCCACCGATGCGTCTATAGAATAGGTTCCTGCTTCCTTGTCTATTCTTTTCGTCGCTGCGGTGGTCTCACTCTTTCCTATTGGTACCACCTTATTCTCGACACTCGTCGCCGCTACCGATGCCCTACCCGGATGGGAAGCGAGCGCGCTACGCAGCGCCTCGCTGAGAGTCTCTATCTGTGTTTGCTGCCAGAGGAGAAGCCGCCCCCACTCAGCAACTTCGCTTTTCCCTGGGGAAGGCGGAGGGGGCGACGTTGAAGCGTCAGCAGAGGTCGGATGAGAATTTCGAGCAATGAGGTCACGCCTTAAGGAGCCAATTTGCTCTTGCAGCGCCACTAGGTGCTGCAACACGCCGTCGTTACTTAAATCAGTCTTTGCGGAGAGGGGATTAACTGGCGGAGGCGTAGGTGGCAGGTAGACAGGGACCGCTGCAATGTCGTATGGAGGCGGTACCTCACCACCAGCTGCCTTCACCTCGGCAGTTCTCGCTGTCGCTGCTGCAACAAGGGGCACACCGGAGGTTTCATAGCGCCTGTGTGGTCCTGCAAGACTGCTGCCAGTCACACCGCTGTTGTACTGGAAGATTTCCGCGTACGAGGGCGGTGGTGGTACCTCCATTGATACTCTAAAGGGTACCGACTCAGACTCGCTAGCGTGGAAGCCCTTTACTACCGTGTCACCTCTGTTCTTATTCGGTGTTTCGTTATAAGAAAAGAAAGAGCGAAAATGCAACTAGGCCTAGCTCCCACCAGGGGAAAAAAAATTAGACACCTCATTTCTCTTCATCCACCAAAATCAACATACTGGAAACAAGAAGACGCACTGGCCCATATACATTGCAAATAGCTTCATGTACGGTACATGTATCAGCTGAGGGTACTCACAGCACCCCTACCCCCCATCAACTGTTGCACCCGCCTAGATCTCTTCAGATGCATTTTGCTGCCCGACTGCTGGTTTATCTTCGGGCTCAGCATTTCCCGCGGCTGCCTCTGCTGGCACCTCCTCGGACTCAGCATTTCCTTCGGCTGCCTCTGCTGGCACCTCCTCGGACTCAGCATTTCCCTCGGCTGCCTCTGCTGGCACCTCCTCGGACCCAGCATTTCCCTCGGCTGCCTCTGCTGGCTCCTCCTCATACTCAGAATTTCCCTCGTCTGCCTCTGCTGGCTCCTCCTCGGACTCAGCATTTCCTTCGGCTGCCTCTGCTGGCTCCTCCTCGGTCTCAGAATTTCCCTCGTCTGCCTCTGCTGGCTCCTCCTCGGACCCAGCATTTCCCTCGGCTGCCTCTGCTGGCACCTCCTCGGACTCAGCATTTCCCTCGGCTGCCCCTGCTGGCACCTCCTCGGACCCAGCATTTCCCTCGGCTGCCTCTGCTGGCACCTCCTCGGTCTCAGAATTTCCTTCGGCTGCCTCTGCTGGCACCTCCTCATACTCAATATTTCCCTCGTCTGCCTCTGCTAGCACCTCCTCGGACTCAATATTTCCTTCGGCTGCATCTGCTGGCTCCTCCTCGGACTCAGCATTTCCCTCGGCTGCCTCTGCTGGCACCTCCTCGGACCCAGCATTTCCCTCGGCTGCATCTGCTGGCTCCTCGGACTCAGCATTTCCCTCGGCTGCCTCTGCTGGCTCCTCCTCGGACCCAGCATTTCCCTCGTCTGCCTCTGCTGGCTCCTCGGTCTCAGAATTTCCCGCGGCTGCCTCTGCTGGCTCCTCCTCGGACTCAATATTTCCTTCGGCTGCCTCTGCTGGCTCCTCCTCGGTCTCAGAATTTCCCACGTCTGCCTCTGCTGGCNCCTCCTCGGACTCAATATTTCCTTCGGCTGCATCTGCTGGCTCCTCCTCAGACTCAATATTTCCTTCGGCTGCATCTGCTGGCTCCTCGGTCTCAGCATTTCTCTCTGCTGGCACCTCCTCGTACTCAGCATTTTCCGCGGCTGCCTCTGATGGCTCCTCCTCGGACCCAGCATTTTCCGCGGCTGCCTCTGATGGCTCCTCCTCGGACTCAGCATTTCCTTCGGCTGCCCCTGCTGGCTCCTCCTCGGTCTCAGCATTTCTCTCTGCTGGCTCCTCCTCGGACTCAGCATTTCCTTCGGTTACCTCTGCCTCTCCAGCTACGTAAAGCGCTTCAGGTGGTTTTGACGTGTCGCCTGATTCCGATACATCCATTTGTCGAACCGTTAGAGGCACCTTTGCTTCATTTTCCGGGGCTCTTTCATGAGAGTGGATTTCCGTGATTGATGTGGACTTCCCCATTTGCTCCAGGATGTCAAGTCTATTCCTTGCCTCATACTTCTCCACCCTAGTTCGCACTCTTCTTTCATCGTCAGATATTCCCAGAAGTTTTTTCTCCTCGTAGAAAGTCTCACATAACCGACGGAACGCCTTACGCTCCTCCATTTGTTTCTCGAGGAAGCTGAAGTAGTGCTGTGAGTCTAGGGAGCTACGTTCCTCCATGTTTCGCTGAAACTGACGGTCAACGAGCCAACGACGCTCCGACACGCGCATGTCTCGTAGGAGACGCTGCAGCAATTCCTCTCGTTCCTTCCTCTGCTTGAGCAACGCTTCGCGTCGTTGGGCTCCCATGTCCTCAGAAGCTGCTGCCGCGGCCGCGGCAAGTGCTTTCTCTATTTGTGGAGTGAGTTCGCCGATCATCCGTGTGATACGGCGGAGTGTGCGTTCTCGTTCCGCTACCTCCCTTTCTCTGATGCGCGTCTCCACGTGTTCGTTCAGTGCAGCCTGCTCCTTGGCGTGCTCGTGCTCCGTGATGACATCTTGTAGGCGAGACGCACGCCAAAGTCGCATTCGCTCGTTAATGCTGGAAATCTCTTCCTCGACNGTGCTCCGTGATGACATCTTGTAGGCGAGACGCACGCCAAAGTCGCATTCGCTCGTTAATGCTGGAAATCTCTTCCTCGACAGAGGGAGTGTCGTTAACGACGTGACGTTGACTAAACAGCACGGAGTTAAGCACCGGACGACCAGCATCCGGAAGGGACTCGCTGACTTGTGTGTAGACAGTCATGTCGTGCAGCGCATCACTGACTATAAGCCCCTTTGCCACGTCCTCTGCTGCTGCTACGCCAGGATACACCGCCGGTCCCAATGGCTGCCGCACGACGGAGAGTGGGAAGTAGTCTGGCTTGGAAGGTTTTGGTGTGGCAGGCTTCTTCGGCTTCAGCGGCTGCCGCACGTCGGCCTTCTCCATCGCCGCCGGCGTCGTTGAGGGCAACATGCGCTGTTGTGGCTTGTGCGCCTTATTCTTGTTTTAAGTTTCTTGGGTGTTCTTCCGGTTGCGCTGCCTTCTTTTCCACGTATCTCAATACGCTGCTCGTCAAAGTGGGTACGGGAAGGAGTGATTCTAGGTAAAGGAGGGAATGGGAGGATTGAGTGATAGCGAGATGAATACGTAGCCATGCACATGCACATACCCAGATA
>NW_008825687.1:0-14530 GCF_000691245.1 Trypanosoma grayi | reverse complement strand
GCCCGCCTGAGTTTGGAGCTGAGGAACTTGGGGAGGTGCGATGGGAGCAAGTCACGCTTCTTTGTTTGACACACCTCCAGGCGTGCTGCAACAAGTGAGATTATAAAACGCAACTGCTCATCAGGATCGTTTAGAAGCTGTTTCTCGTAATCACAGTGATCTTTGTAGGGTCCTGCCACAGCGTCCTTCTGTTGCTCTTCCTGATTTCCCACGCCATCGTCAATGGGGACATCCATTCGTTGCACAAACATTTCAGGGGGCTTCTCCACAAGGCGAAACAGATGCGGGTACTTCTTAAGCCACGCACGAGAACGCGCGTCGGTTGTGCGTCGGATTTCATCAGGGAGCAATATCGGCAAATGCCCCGCAAGGACAAGCTGTCCATTCTGTGGGAGCAGATCAAATACGTAATATGCAAGGACGTCGGGGTGACACATTGGTGTAGTACCCAATTCATGCAGAGCGATGCACCGCTGGAGCAGACGCCTCCTCTCGATAAGGCCCACCCGTTTGTGGTTGCTAAGCTTTTCCAGTTTTTTTGGGAAAGTAGATTTAAACTCGGAAAGATCCTGCTGCAGTTCTGCAGACGCCTTTTCACTATATAGGGATGGGAGGTAGCGACTCTCGTCGAGCCAGAAGCGCACTCCCACAACACGAGTAGCGTCATTGGGATCATACTCAAAGTCTAAAATAGACCGCTCCACATCAAAACCCGCATTGTCTGCTGGTGTCTTGGTTTCTTCCCCGGCAACCGCCAGGACAGCGGCTAGCGATTGCGTTAACCACTCACCCACGATACTCTGCAACTCCGGAAGTTTCATGAACGCCTTCGTACTCAATGCGCGGCACATGCGGTATACATTGTAGTCCTCGATGCCGTCACCTTTATCCACCAGCTTCTCCACTGGTCGCTTCAGCGTGACTGTTACCGAGGGATCCAGGCAGGTATAGAGAGTGCTTCTCGTAGAACCACTATAATGAGATCCCTCATCAGATGATGTATGCTCGCTCAGCGCCGCACCGCGAGCTTTTTCACGCAACATATCCAGAGTCTCGCTTATCGTTTCTGCATCTGCCAGACGTGCCCAACGAAATGTCTTAAGTGTCGTTTTTGCTTTTATCAACTCCGTTACTTGTTCTGCGTCCGAAAACTCCTCGCCATTAACACAAGGTGCTGATGATGGCTTACTCAATGTGTATTCCTCGGTAAGCAGCCACAATTCCACGCCTTTTTTAGAGATCACAAAGTCACGAATGAAGCCCTCCATCCTGCCAATCAGCTCATGCTCATGCTCATCCTCTACCACATTCCCATCCGTATCGCTCCAACCGTTCAAAGAATTTGCCAACATGTTGGAATTCATGACAGCCTCCAGTCTGAAGAAGCGGCGCCGCTCGGCACTTGGAGTGTCAGTAATGTTGTGGTTTTGCTGCTGCTGAAATGCAGTGACCACCTTCTCTGTCGCTTCGTGTGCGTCAGGAATTCTCTCAACACGCTGGACATGCAGTAATCCATTTGAACCGCGGAAGAGTCGATAACGCTCTGGAAAACGCTCCAAGTGGTTCTTGAGCCCATTTTCTAGCGTCTCGATCACCTCGTCTGGGAGCTGCTTGGCCAGCTGCACCAACGGTGTTACACAAAAACGCGGCAAAAAAGACGCAACGGGATCATCATCAACGCTAGGATGGATGCCGCTATTCTCAAACGTGGGAACATGGGTCTCAAGTGGAGCGGAGCTCACGAGACGATGCGTGGAATACAACGCAGATGGCCACGCCGTAAGGCTAGCGATATGTCTCCTGCAGCCGAAGAGGTAAGCGGCCCTGCGGTGGTGGTGACGAGAATGTGGTGTCAGACGGCGCCACAGCAGCGGTGTCATGACAGAGAGACAAGAGTTTCCACCAGGTGCCATTCCGTCTTTGTTTTTCCTTCCTCTGCGAAGTGCACCCACATGCACACGGGCAGAAACCACCCACCTAAAGAGGCCTTGCGGAGAATGTATTAAAAGAAAAAAAAACGGTACTGAAGTTTACTCAATTGTTATTTGACAGGGTGAAAATCAAAAAAAAAAAAACCACAGGATCGATGATGTGTAGGGAGTCCTTGCCATATATGCTGTAGAATGGATAGAAACATCATTTTTGTTGCCCCTTTCTATCGAATAGGCACTCTCATACTTGGTGCACGTCAAGCGATCAAACCCATATCCCAGAAACGAAGGTGTCTGAGTTAAATGCTACATTATTTTCTTGTTTGTAACTGCTGCGCATGCTCCTTGTAACGCTCAATGACCCACCTGGTGCGCTGCTTCACATCCACAATGGGGCTCGGATACGCTGACCCGCTCACAAGGTTTCCGCCTAACGTTGCCTTGGGCTGCTTTTTCTCTTTGCATTTTTTAACCTTTGGAGTTCGCAGCTTAGTATTCGTTTGGCGCCGATGCTTTTCGCAGTATACGTCCCACTCGTGAATGGTCTTCGCGGAAACCTCGCGCAGTTCCGGAACCCATTGCTTGATGAATACCGCGTCAGGGTCGTGCTGCGCGGACTGGCGGAAAGGGTTGAAGGTACGAAAGTACGGCTGGGCATCAGCACCCTGCCCTGATGACCATAACCACCCGCCGTTGTTGTTTGCAACGTCGTAGTCGACTGCCACCGTCGCATACCACCGCTCTCCTTCGCGCCAGTCGACAAAGAGCACCTTCACGAGGAAGTTGGCGATGATCATGCGACAACGGTTGTGGCACCAGCCTGTCTGCGTCAGACAGCGCACGGCGGCATCCACAAGAGGGACACCCGTGCGGCCCTCCTTGAAGGCCGTGAAGGCGGCATCGTCCCACGACCAGTGAAAGTCAACATACTTCTTGTCGAATGGGTCATTCTCACAGGCAGCAAGTTGCTTGGTTTGCGTCACACCAGCCTTCAATTGCCCCTGCGCGACTCGTGGATTGTGGAAAAGCAGCATTGCGTAGAACTCTCGCCAAATGAGCTGACGCGTAAATGCATGATCTTTCCCGAGGTGCTGCACAGACTGCTGCATCACCTCGCGAATGGAAACGGTGCCAAACTTCAGGTGTGGGCTCAGGTGCGTTGTGTAGTCGCCAACGATGTCATCCCGCTCAGCGGCGTAGTGCGTCGCCTGCGCGATGCGGGACATACGCGACATCCCTTCATCCCTTCCACCCTCCTCTGCGAGCTGCGGGAACACCGGCGGAAATGCACCTAGATCTATGTAGTCCACGAGCTGAGCACCGCCCGCGTCGCCGCACCTCCGCTTCACTTTGAGCGTTGCCGCCTCCACATCGTCCTTCACGCTGGCGTCGACAAACCATTTGTTTACGTCAACAGGAGTGCAGTCTGGCAGAGGAATCGCGTGAAAGTGGTCTTGCAGAAGCTTTCGATAAAACGGCGTGAAAACGCGATACGGCTGCTCGCTCGCCGTCACCACAGCGTCCACAGGGAGGAGCGTGTAGTCCACATCGCTGGTCACGCACGACACTCCTCGTGCTTGGCACCACTCCTGCAGCTGCGCGTCACGCTCCCGCGCAAACGGGGTGATGTCTCGATTGAAGCCGAGGTACTTAACGTCGTACCCCGCGGCGTGGACGGCCTCCAGACAGTCCGCGTCGCTGCCACGCAGGCACAGCAGCCGCCCGTCCAGCTGCACGTCGCTAAGGTGGCGCAGCGAGCGGCAGAGGAACTCAAAGCAGGCTTTTCCAAAGTACGCGTTCCGCGCGGGATCACACTGGAGCGTATTGAAGAAGAACAGCGGGAGGATGCGCAGCGATTCACTCGCAGCGCGGCGACGCAGCTGCAGGAGGCCCGTGTTGTCTACAAGCCGGAAGTCACGGCGAAATAGGAAGGCTGCAACCTGCAGCGGGCTTGACGGTGATCGACTTCGCTTCGCCATTACTGCACATATTCTACATGGGCCGCGGCCGAGTAATAGAACACAGAAAAACATAAATAAACAATGACCAGCAGCCTCCGGCAGACTGAAAAACGACACCGGAAACAACAACAAGGCTCTGCTCCACTGCCACGGGTGATAGGGTAGCCTAAAGGGCACCATTCAATGAAAGGCAAACGGAAATGCTCCAGTACACGAAAGCGTGTATTCGACACAAAAGGTAAACAATATATATATATATATATATATANATATATATGTCTACAGCCCTCCCAGAATAATGCATACGTTTCAGCCATGGTTCACACGCATTTTAGCAACGACAGCATCGTCACCCTGCCATTAAACGAGAGAGGAGCATAGGCCCCACTCCTTACCTGGAACCGTTCGGTTTCGCAGCCTCATACACAACAACCTCGCCCGACAGCTGAGTGAGCATGAAAGTTGCGTGCGTTGTTGTTCTTGTTGTCCATGTAGTCATTTGACAATGATACGCAGAGTGGTGCTGGCGGAACATCTGGCGATAGTGCTGCTCCTGTCCCACAGATTAGTCACCACGGCGAGCATTGCGGAGAAAAAGGCGAATAGCACACACCCAAAAAGAAAAAGAATGTGAAACTCTTTCCTGGACAAAGCCATACACCCTGTTTTGCCCCCACCTCACCCCACCCCTGTACACACACACACAAGCGAGGAAGGTAAAAAGCAAACTGAGACGACGGACTTCCGCAGCTATGAAACAGAATAAACACATAACTTTTCCTTTTCCCCTTCCCAATTACCCTCCGTTCCATTCATCTCATGTTACAATCAGTCTGTGGCTGAGAAAACGACGGCGCAGCACCAAGAAGAACCACCTCAACTGGGAGACACAAGTCCCTGTCACACAGCGCCACCTCCAGCGCCCGCCATTCAGCAGGACATTTCAGGGCGGAGGGGGCCGAAGCGACCGCCTCATTTCCTCGCTGACACCGCCTTCGGCGCGTTCGGCACAGCGGAGTGGAGCAGCCTTCAACGCGTACCGGTGATTTACTCAGCAACGGCAGGAGACGCGGCAGTTTCTCGGACCCGGACAGAAAGCAGCACATACCACTATCTTTAGCACCACGCTCAGCTGCTCCCTTCTGAATCCCCGCCGGCTTTCCGCTACTTTCGCTGTGGTGGTCACAGGGTGCCATGCTTCTTCCATGCTGGATGTGCCTCTGCATCAATTCCCAGCCGCTGCTTTCCCATACCCACGCATATGCGACGCGACAACCAAAGCGCATCGAAAAGAAGGATGCAGAGGTAATTGTTCCAATATGTACCAGCTCAGCAGGAGCCCCCGGATACAGCAGGAGAAGTGCGCTCCCCTCTACCTGATGCTCTCGACCACCCTTCAATGCAATTTTGAGGAGGACGCGCTGATGCGCATTGGACGGCGTGCAGCACAACCGAGCCATGCGTGATTTTTGGAAGGCTGCATTGCTACCGCCTACGTCGGAAATCGCCGCACAGCCGGCAAGGCGCAACAGCACTTCTCTCTCGTCCTCGCCAATCATACGTACAGTACGCGCGTACCCACGTGCTTTGCATTGACGAAACGCCAATGATGTCCTGTCAACACAACTACGCGTCGCCCTCCATGCAGCTGCAGTCGCGGATGTGAGGGAGAAGAAGACGTGCCTGGTGAATTGAAAGTGACGCTTGCGGTACTGCCACACAAGACACCTGGTTGCGCCACCTCTCTCCAAATGGTACGGAGGCTTTCCTGACAGCACAAGAACAGTCATCACGCAACTGTGAATGGGGTACGTTCCGTGGTCGACGGTTTCAAGTGTTGGAGAGAATGAGGGAAAGACACACACTGACATCGTTTCTGTAGTCGTCAAGTGAGGTGAGCCAGGAGACACCTTTACCCCCTGTTGCTTTTCCCCCGGCGTGCGTGAAGAGCCTCCACCAACAGTACGCCCCCTCACCTCAGCGGCATCCACTCTCTGCTGTGCCCACGCCGCACTAAGCGATCCGCTGCCTGATGATGCCAGATCGGCATTGTGCGTCTTCACAGCATCCGCGCAACACCACAGTTCCAACACGGAGCCCAAGGCGGTTGGTGCGCCGCACGGGTTCCAATAAGAAACGAGTCGTATACTCAAATTACGGCATGCACGGGGTCCAAAATAAACTGGGACAGGTGCTACCAAAATGTATGCGGCCCTATTCTCTCGATTATCACGCAGAAGTACAACGGGAACAACAAGTGGCGTTGCTGCTGAGTCATCCAGCCCAGTATGTGGTTTTGGCAAATCCACCTTCTCTAGCTTCCTTTCGTAGGACCACATGGTTCCGTAAAAGACCCCATTCTCCCATCGCCTCCATGTCTCATCGACAGGCACAGAGCCACAGTTAGCGTATGCAAAGTCTTTTGTATACGACGCAACTCGGGGAGTACCATTCGTGCGCATCATCAAAAAATCCATCACCATTTCCACAGACAAATTGTGCTCGGTTCCATTCAGCTGGATCGTCCAAACGCACATGTGTGAGCGCTCAGCAGCAAAACACACTGGTGGTGGCACTGCCATTGGTTTACTCATAGGACGCCTGGGAGACTTTAAAGCAGTCGTAGACGACGACAAGCGCGCCACCCACCTCTGCAGTACTCTATGCTGCTTTCGCTGACTTCTTGTCGGCACAGCAAGCCTGACGGTAACGAGGTGAGAAGAACTGCCATCACCTGCCACAGAGCACCCATTAACGCGCCGCTTCACAACGCTATAATGAAACCGACGGCACAACTGCAGGTGTGACGGCAGCCACAACACTGCAGTCCGCTTCCCTACGCTTGATGATTCTAACCAAGAGTTAGAAGCGGCTTCTGGGGACTCACCACAGCAGCAGAGTGGCCGCTGCATCTTGCCCTGCCGGAGAGCAATGGTGCGCCGCCGAATCCGACGACATGCAGACGGCCGCCGCCTCAATGCAAAACGCCTCCGCCGCTTCAGCAACAGGCACCACTGCGCATACGTCAGGAGTCGCTTCTTCCCATTTTTAGTGCTCACCTTTGGCATTCGATATGATGTAGACCCTTCACCGACCGCCAGACGTGCGAATCGCTCGGTGCGCCGCATACGTGACTTCGCGAGTCGCACCACATCAGAGAGCGGCACGTTCGCCGAAGATGGACGGCGGTAGCAGACTATCCTCCTCCCCTCCGGGCAAAGATAAGTGTTTTCGTCATCCTCACGGGGGCGCTTTCGAAACAGCAAGGTGGAGAACGCGGCCACTTCCTCCACACGATTATTCAGCAGCTCTGCAATGTCCATCGCCTACTTTCGCTGTGCTAGCTCAGGAGAAGACGACAAAAAGAGCAAGCGGCCACTCTTCCTTTATCACGTGTGTGCGTGTTTACATATGTGCATTTACATGTCAGAGAGGCAAAAGAGAGAATGGATCGGGTCAAGCTAGGCTGCTTTATTTTTGTGATGGGCACCGTGACCCGCAAAGAAAAAAAAACGAAAGCTTAGAGACTTAGGCTCACGATAGAGCCGGCAGCCCGTGTTGCTCCCACTGGTGCAGTATCTGCACCATTTCCTCGTGTCTCGGACCGGCCAAAAACTTTCCAGCAGTTGACACAATAAACTCTGTCGCAAGCAGACTCAACTTTTCTTCAAAATGTTCCCTCACTTCCTCCAGGCAACGCTGCTGCAGCACCGCGTCCCAAACCTGACCATTCTTCGCCAGCAACCTCTGGGAAGTGTACAAGAGGCAGCGACGCATGCCCTCATCGCCAATGGCCTCAAGCTTGTCAGCGTCACTCACGATGTCGCGCACGAGGACCCAGTCGGTGGGAAGCTCCGTTTCAAACCAGCGCCTCCCGCGACTCTTCTCCTTTGAGTAGGAGACAGCCTCCATTGCGGTCACGGCGTGGCGACTCGCATCACACACGTTCTCTGCAGCTGCCGCCACCGCCACCGCCTCTGCTGCCACGAAGTCCCACACGCGCTGCACTAGTGTTCCCGCCGCATCGTACTTGTGGTCGGCCACGTCGTGGAGCATGGCGACCACGATTACCCGTGACATGGCCAGGGGCAGGTCAGTCAAAGGGCCATGCTGCATGTGGAGGAGGAGGACGGCATTCTCCGTGACTTTCTCCATGTGCGACAGTCCGTGAGAGGCGTCGCGGTCAGCGCAGACTTCACCCACAAACGCACGGCAGCGCTCCCACAGTTGGTAGTGTGCCGCTTCCATCTTTTCCCCTGCTGGCCTGCTGTTGTCTTCCACAGGAGACAAACACCGACAAAAAATAGGGTGTAAAAACAAAAGAAAAACAGTGAATAGAAAAGAAAATAAATAGAACGAAAGAGCCACCCCCCAAAAAAATGATGTATCTTTCTCATCCGGACGGTTTACACTGTTATGTAGGCATTACAAAAACACCAGCAATGAGCGTCTTTTCTTTGTGTTTTCTTTTCTCGTTTGATTCTCTTTGGCGTTGTACATCCTTTGCACTACTCAGCAGTATTGCCCCGCGCTGCATCGTACATAAGCGACAGCATGTTTATCTGGGATACCCGGTCAACACCACATGCGAAGAGCTCAGCAGCATAACGCCCCAAAAAACACTCGAGAAGCTCATTATCCTCACTTTCCGCAAACTGCCAACCTGCTTGAACATAGTACTCTTGAAAGGATCGTACCACAGACTCTCGAATAATAGCATCTTGTACAAAAGGCAAACGTACCGTCTCCGCTTGCTCGCGCACAGCGCCACAGCACCCCTCACCTTCACCATTTAAATCGGGGTCGTCCACATCCGTTGTAGCAATTACATGACGACTGCGAACGAGGCAGTAATGGAGACGTATGTCCGTCAGCAATGGATAATTTCGCGGCAAAACCACCTCCAAGTCCTCCAAAAGCTCTTCGCACAGGTGCAGAAGCCTCCCACTATCATAAGGTGTAATCGCAGCGTTGAGAGAAATGGCCAGACACTCCATCCGTGCCTGCAACCGGCAATGATGCGTCGGGGGCAATCCATGCGCAAAGGCATCGATGTCCATTAATCGCCGCATGGCCCTCTGGGCGCGCCGTGCGTACTGATCATCGTCTTCTACAGACTCGTTCTTCATCGGCTTATGTCCACGTTGCGCATTATCACTGCTAGCACCGCCACCTGTGTTTACTGCATCTGCGTCACTGACGCTTTTCAGAAGTTCATCGTGAACAGCACTAATCGCTTTCTTAAAATCTTCTGACACATGACCCACAAGACCCTTGGAACTACTGCTTCCCGCATGGACACAATCAGCTGCGTGCGCATACTGCGCTACTCCCCCCCTAGCCTCATACGACCTCTCCCCGCAGAGGTCCACACGCGCTGCCATTGACGGGCTGTCGCCGTCGCTGTTGTTGTTGTTGTCGTCGTCGTAGATGAGCCGCTGGCAGAAAGGGCACACCACACCCTCCAGAAGCGCAGCGTGTGACTGACAGAAGATGCAGCGACACCAGAATCCATTCTGGAGCCGTTTCACAGACCTTGGAAGAAGCAGTGACGAAAGGTATGTGACAGTTATCTCCTCGCCAGGCTCGATATCGCGAAGGGCGACAATGTATAAATCATTGCCACCGCAGGCAGAAGCCACCATTCCCTCGTCGCTGAAGAGACGCAGCGTGTTCGGGGAGCAGCTGTGGTTGATGAGAGAAGCGAGTGGATACAGTCCCCTCCCCCGCCTCGTTCCACCGCCCTGCTGGATCCGAAAGCCTTCGGCGGGAGGTTGTGCGATGGCGCGTTCGTTCCACCCGCGAACAAGGTCAGAAACATCCCGCGCTAGGCCGTTCCCATCACAAACACCGACGCTCTCGGCAAGCGGCATGGTGACGAGCAGGTGCAGCGCCGCCCACATGTCAGCTGCCCGCGTGGCGTGCCCAAAGAGTACACCACTTCGCAGAGCTTCCACCGCTTGTGACGAAGCCACATCGTCCTTGTGTGAGACACCTCCCCGCCGAAACAGATCCAGCGCTGCTCCTGCTACTACCGAAAGCTCGGCGTTGTAAGTATCGGGCATGGAGGTGGGACTGGTAGATGGGTCGGCGAATAAGGACGGGCGCTCCCGCAGAATCACCGCGCCTTCGGGGATCCGCCCCGTGGCGACAAGCCCCACACCGTGCGAAATACGCCATATGTTTTCTGACGGTTCAGCACAAGGGTGAAGGAAAAAAACGCCATTGCCCTGCGGCGTCGCCCCGCCCTCTCCCTCGCCAGCATTCCCCACGCCGAGCAACGCCCAGCGAATCTGGCGCTGCAGATCTTCACACGACGCGTCAAAATGCGCCGTAGCCACTTGCACAGCCGTTGTAGCGGCCACAAGGCACTGCCACGCGAGTGATAAACCCTCACGTGACACCCATAACAAAGTAGTGCCGTTAGCATCATAAGCCTCCACAGCACCCTTGGTTTTATCCACACAACTGTGATTACCAGCAGCATTCTTAACAAATGAGAGGCATGCAAGAAGTCGAGCCTGACGCAGCAGGGCTCCAGTCTTTGCCACGTACACTCTCCTCAGAACATCGCGCCCCACGGCGATACGATGGGCGAAGAGTCCAGATGCAGCGTTCAGAGCATCTAAAAACTTCGCAGCGGCTTGCAAGCCGCTGCGCGGGGCTTCGGTGCCGGGCAAAGCAGACCCCCCTGAAATAACACCCTTAAAAAACGGCCACGCCACCGTCGTTGTCGTCTGTTGTGTGGCTGACTGGTTGGCAGCACTCATCGCATCGGGCCGCCACCACCAATTTGCCATCAACGCCGGATTCTGGCATGACTCACGGTACCACACCGATTCATCACTCGGCAACAGCGTAAGGTGAGCTTCGCACCACCGCCAGCCAAGCTCCGCGATTTCTTCATATTCCCACCACTGACGTATCTTTGCTGCCTGCCCTTCCATTTTTTTACACACGTGGCAAAACGATGATTCTATTAAACTGCATGATGCCTCCACCGCTTCTTCAGCGACCGTGCACTTCACACATGCCTCGACTGTACAAATCATCGCCTCGACCATCAGCTCTCTCACCCTCTGACAGAGCCATGCCGCCTCCGCCTCCGCCTCCGCCTTTTCCACAGTTCGCATCTCGCCACTAGCAATTTCACCGTCCTCCGCCTCCTCCTCCAGTTGCACCAAGACCGACAGCAGCGCCAGCCCACCTGATGCCGCCTCCGCAACGTCCATCTGCGGCTCCTTTTCATTCGGAGAACCGGCTAGTGATGGTGAAACGTTGTTGCGGCGGCCGACTGCAAGACGCTCACCCCACAGTTCCACCAGGCGTAATGCATCTTCTTTCCTCGTCATCGACAGCGTCGCCATCGCTAAATTCATAGAGACAGAAAACGAGAGAGAGAGAGAGAGAGAGGAGGGAGTTCAAGTCAAAAAGAAATGCGCTTACGATAGGCGAAAGGAGCAATTTCACCAACGGAGTACGGCCACATTGGAGGAAATGCAACGTCCACTCTTGAGGGAGTGAACTGTGAAGTGATACGTGCCTATTAGCCCCCTCACAAGCTCTGGAACTCCTCAAGAAAGCGTCTCCTTGCAAAACTGGAGCCACAAGTCATGAAAAGAGCGTCTACAGATGAGATGGTTTCTTTTTCCCTATCGGCGATTGAAGGGGAATCAGAGACAAATAGCCCCAAAAAAAGACAATTGCTAAAATACCACCGCCCATGAAATCGAAGGGGGGCCCCGACGTAAAAGTGCAGGGAAAATAATTGAATACCGAAAAAAAGTAGAGACGAGATAATCAAACAAAAAAAAATACGTTTTTGTGATTTGCCCGGAAAATTCGTTTGGTAGGTCAGCTGCCTCGCTGTGCCCTCCAGAACTACTCCATCTCGATCATAACCTTTACGTCGGTTGGCTTCCGTGAAGCGGCACGCTCAAAAGCCTTCACACTGTCCTTGAACTTGAATCTGGCTGTCACCAGCGGTTTCACGTTCAGCTTGCCAGAGCTGAGCAGACTGATGATCTTGGGGTACACGTTGCGGTAGCGGAAGATGGTTTGGAACGTGATTTCCTTCGCTTGTGCAGCCACCACGTCGAATGTCACGGGGTCCACCGGCATGCCGATCAACACCGCCGTCGCCCCTGGCGCTGCGTGCTCGTAGATCATCGGGTATGCCGCAGCAGAGCCACTGCACTCGAAGACACAGTCGGCACCTTGCCCATTGGTCAGCTCGTTCACCTTCTGCTTCACCGCGTCACCCTTGGACACGACAGGGTGCACCCCTTTGTACTGCGTCACCATCTTGAGGCGCTCCTCAACCACGTCACAGATGACGACCTCCGAGCAGCCACCGGCGAGTGCGGACAGAGCCGTCATGATGCCGATGGTACCGCAGCCGATCACCAGTGCCACGTCACCGGGCTTAATGCCCGCCTTTGTGGCTGCGTGCATGCCGACGGCGATTGGTTCGCACATCGCACCCTCCTCGTAGCTCACGTTGTCTGGCAGCTTGAAGCACAGCATCGCGGGGTGGATAACTGTCGTGCTCAGGCACCCGTGCACGGGTGGCGTGGCGAAAAATGTCAGGTCGGGGTCGAGGTTGTAGATGCCCGTGAGCGTTTGCACCGACTTCGTGTTGGGGACGCCGGGTTCCATTGCGACGCGGTCGCCCACCTTGAGGTTTTTCACTTTGCTGCCGACGGCGGTGACGGTGCCGGACACCTCGTGGCCAAGGATCATCGGTGCCTTCACCACGAATGGGCCGATGCGGCCGTGCTCGTAGTAGTGCACGTCGCTGCCACACACACCGACGCTGTGCACCTTCACCCGCACGTCATCATCTCCCAGCACGTCATTCACCTCGATATCCCGAATTTTGAGCTCCCCGGGCTTCTCGAGCACAAGTGCCTTCATGAGCGTCATAATTGATGTGGAATTGATTTATGTGTGAGCGTATAGGCTTTGGCGCAAGCAACACGTCGGAAAGAAGTGAAATAAAAATGAGCCCAGAAACATGAGAGAGAGAAACACCAGGCACACGCCAAGAGCGAAGGATGTGAAAAAGGCAACGCCAGAAAATACAACTAGCAAGCCAAGGTTTGCTAGAATCCCCCCAAGAGAGGTTAGCGCACAAGCACTTCGTAATGCTTTATTTTTTTCTTTTTCCCCACCCGCCCACGTCATAGAACACATTCACCGTTACCGTGACATGAATGAACGTGAGCGTGAATAGAGAAATACCGAGGCACAATGAATGGCGAAAGCCGCCCCCCCAAAAAATATCACTGGAAAAAGGACAAGGATTACTCCCCGACACCATAACAGAAAGCATAAAAAAGAACTCACTCATTCACACAAAGGAAATCCTACTCTTCGAAAAAAAAAAGTAACGTCACCACATCCGCACGGCATCTTTTCGCTTCGTTTACCCTCCCACCCATCAGATATATACACACACACACACACACACACACACAAAATAAAGGAATGCTTTACCAAGACATACACGCACACACATGTATATATATATATATAACCCGCAAATATACACTGGTAAAGACACATGCACAAAAATACGCAAGAGCTCTCGCCCCCCATCCTCGGACTTCCCTCGCAGAGTACTTCTACCTCTTTTCACAGTTCTTCTAGCGGCTTCGTCTTCTTCAGTGATTGCACACTTTCGCGTTCCGCGCGGAGAAGCTGCTGCTCCAGAGAAATCATTTCCTCCACCTCCTCCTTGTAGGCCGACCGGCGGCAGAAGTACACAGCAGACATGGCTACAATCAGCAGAAGCAGCAGCGTGCCAAGAACAACGCCAACGACAACGGCTGTGTTGTTGCTCTTGTCTTCTCCCCCTCCAGGAATTGGCTGCGGGGGCACATCGACTCTCAGTCCCGGAACGCCCTCTCCAGCGCCAAGAACAAGAAATCCAATGTTTTGCCGTGCGCCCCATTCTGTGACTGACACGCGTGTACGAATGCCGACCGGATACGTACCCTGATCTTTGTCGTGCGGGATGCTGAGCTCGCAGGACATCTGTGTTTCGCTCACCGCAATCACTCTACAGAGAATAGGGTTTTCTGCGTCGTTGCTACCCACTCCGATGTCGTTGTACGACGGATTGGCCGAATTAAAATTTGCGCCGTGAAACGTCAGCTGCGCGCCGGTAACGCAACTCGCGCTGGAGTCAGCGCAGCTTCCTGTCGCGGACTCAACGAAAGGATCTGGTGGTTGCACACGAAGCGTTCTGAAGGCGTACTGGGCGAACAGGACGGGTGCCTGGCCATTCATGAGAGACACATTCCAATCGCCTATGACCCCAGCACGCACCCGCATTCCACATTTCACCAAGCTGGTTGTCACTGTTTGGACATTGCACACAGGGGCCAATGCCGTGCCGCCTCCCGGCACAGAGGGTGTAAATGCCACACTGTAGCTAGCACTTGGAAGAAACCTTCCATATATTTCCACAGTCGTGTCGTTGCGCACAAAAGAAGGGCGTATAGCCTCTACAATCTCGGCCTCCGGCTCTGGTGGATTCGACACATGCACATTGATGAGCGTGCTCACCACCTTGGAGCGCACAGGCACCACCGCGCGTTGATTGGAGGCCTTTGTGGAGCACGAGAGGCACAG
>NW_008825686.1:0-38046 GCF_000691245.1 Trypanosoma grayi | reverse complement strand
CCGGTCCAAAACAACCAGCTTCCGCTTTGCGCGGATAATCTTTTTCTCGCAATTTCCAGCTAAGTAGGGTAAAACCAACCTGTCTCACCAGAGTGGCCAAGGAAGTCTTCCATTTCCACACGGCGCCAAAGCGCATCCAGCGGTGACGGCCAATGTGGGTCTGGTCAAATTCTGTGGTGCTGGAAGAATGCGTAAAATAGACCTACAAGAAGATGCCCCCGAGCTTTCCCCAAACATATAGCCGGAGAAGCCCGACTTTTCTAGTCAATGACCAACCTCAAAGGCATACACGTCACTCCTTTTGCATTCGGTTACGCTGATGCACGTTTCCACGCGCGCCTGTTTGCACCTTGCCCCCGATGCTGCGCGCCTTATCGGGACATTGGCCCCCTTCTGCGCCGTAGAAGGTGCGGCACCAGTACCACCCCCAAATGCCATCGACCCACGTTGCCCTTTAAGGATGGCAAGGGGCACTTGACGCACACAACGCGGGCTGTTCTTTCAGTTTTTTTGTCCGACTTGCCTTCGTACCAAAGAATGGGTGATAAGATGAGCATGGAGCATTCAGTGTTCACTGCCTTCTCGCAGGATTTATCAGGCGTGCGCCGCAAACTTTGTCACAAGCCGATGTGAAAGACTAATCTGGCAAAAAGTGTATTGCAATTGCAGCGTCTAGACCCGACGAGAGCAAAACAGGCGCGACAGAAGTCAGGGCCCACCCTTTAGCCGATGTCTTCTGCAGCATTGTGAGAGCGAACACCCAACATCCTTCTATATGTCTGACCTGCTTACTGCTCATTAGGAGACTGAGTGCAGGTGGTATATTCTTCCTATTTGCCCCATTTCGGGTCGCGCCATACAAAAGAAGCGCCATGCACCTCCCCAAATGATACACAGCATCATCAAACTGCTGCTGGGATGTTGTGCAGTTGTGCAAACCATCTGCCATCACATCAGAAACTTCAGGCGGGGCATCCTCCGTACAACATGTAACAATCGCTGCTGCCATGCAGAGTTGCTTTGCAGACACTTCATGGCGGGACGCCCCAAGTTCCTTCGCTGCTTGGCATAAGGCTTCATCATTGGAAGCCAATGCCGCCGCACTGATTGCCGTAAGAAGAAGATGAGGTGTCCTTTTCGACGCGCCCTTCACTACGTTTAGGGCCGTGATCCACTCCCCCATCGCCCCCAGACGATGCGCCAGAGCCTCCGCATAGCGGTGGTCAGGCTTCGCAATTTGTTCGTAGGCATTAACACAGCTTACCCATGTGGCAGTGAAAGGAATATTGCTCTTAAACAATGCGTTTTTTAACCACGTCATGTGTGTCTGAATGCTTTGCACCGGTCGCGTTATGTAAAATTGGATTGCTTGCTGCCACAGGTTTCCGTTCACCAACGCAGCAAGTGTACAATTGTTGATGGTGGCTTGCTGACCTTCGTGGGGCGTGGGTATGGATTGTGTTGCTTGATAAAGATGTAGCACCTGTTCCCATTGATACGCCGCGTTCAATAGAGTCATAAGCTTTCCTATGTGGATTCGATCTGCATCATCTGCTTCACTATTGTAATTCATCACGAATGATGTGGCCACACGCCATTGATCGGGGGGACAAGAAGCAAGAAGATTCTCGATGGCGCGCCTCGGAGGTAGTTTCCCACCGTGGCGACAACTATACTTCTTTATAAGAAGTTCCATCTGTCTCACTATGGCTGCTCCATGTGTGGCTGTGTACAGAAGCGCAAGAACTGCTGTCACGCCAACCAATATATTTTCATCCCGTGTCACAAGATCGCTTTCAATGTGCGATACGAGAGCACACGCGCGACGCCATCCTTGGCGTTGTGATGCGGCAACCTTTCGAATCAGCACTTCGAAACGGTGGCGGGGTGAGAGCTGAAGGGCTTCTTCCCAGTGACCGGCAGCGGCAAGCCCAACGCTCACATCCACACGAATATCATCCGTCAGTATCCCCTCTGCTTTCTCCATCTCTCGTAGCAAGAAAATCGGTGTGTTTGGGCCAAGTTGCGACAGCTGCGGGGATTGAAGGAGGAACCGGTAGTGAGCCTGTCGCATGGGAACGCCAGCCAGACGCGCCTCCACAAGAGACTGCAACTGCTCTAACCCTAGTATGTGATTTTCCAACTCGGAGTTTACAGGGTCATATGTGTATGCCCTGCTTGCATTGGCGTAACAAGCCAAAACGGTTTCCAGTGTCTGTGCCTTTTGTTCGGGTGTGCCATTCCTTAGTACTTCCCATCGAAGCTGCCGCAGAATAGCGAGGCTGTGCTTAAGAACCGCGTGCCCCGGTGGGCCTAACAGGTGTGCGCGTGCCACGCGCACAAAAATACTCGCGCCATCACGGTGCCGGAGGTTTGGCGGTGATGTTAAGTATGCCTGCAGCGCACGTGTCCATGACATGGCATACACTTACGTACGCACACACACACAGACAAAAAAAAAAGCGCACCCACACCGTTTAACACCAATAAAGACAGTATTCGAAAGGAAGGTGGAAACAAAACAAGAACCAGCAGCACGGATGACGCACATGCATCTTGAAACTCATTGGAATTATATATATATATATATATATATATATTGAGCACAGCATCCATTTGCATCGACACATCTAAGTTGCAAGGAGAAAGGATAAATGTTTCATTCTCAAACAAACGGATATTTGTGCGTTTGATCCGATTTTCACCTTTTCAACTTTGCGTTCGTTTCGTCTTCACCACTGATGGCTTTGGGGCAAGTTGTTGCATGCTCCACCGCTCAGGAGCCTCCCCACCCACAGGGGGCTCACTCCATTTTCGAAGACGCGTATCCACCTCGTCGACGGTCAAGATTTGTGTTTCTTTGCTTCGGTAGGCGTCACTGGTGCGCTGCACCTCGTACAGCCCCTCCTTCAACTTCACCTTGACCCACCATCCATCGCCCATGTGACGACCCACCAATTTGCCCGTGGCCGCAAACTCATACGGCGTACCGTCCGCACGCAGCCCATGCACGTTAATTGTGCCGTCTTCTTCTAATAGGACCTCCATGACGCCCGCACCACGGGTTCCATCCCCTGCACAATACGAATTGTCCGCCGAAATGGAAACAAGACCCGGCTGCTGCACAACACTTGGTGTATCACCGCTGGGCTGGTGACCGCCGCAGACCGCCACCACGCCGCTTCTGTTCAGAAACTCCACCGCGTCAAGGCCCAAGTAATGCGGTCCATTAGAGCCCACAAGGGGATGCACGACGATAGAATGCGGAACAAAAGATACAGGAAAGGCGTATTGCCGCAAAAACATTCCACCACCACTCTCCATCCATTGTCTAAATCCTTCTTCCTTAAATTCATTCAATGCATTGACCCATTCTTCAGCGGAGCGTTTCTCCGTCATGAAGTTCTGTCTCTTCCCACCCTCAGCATCCAGTATGGATTGTCTCTCTGGGACAATCCCGGCGTTTTCATCGTCGACAATNCCGTGAACAAAGAGAGCACCGTCAATCACCTCTGCTATATTCCCACGTCTCAGGTACTCATAATAGACGCCCTCAGGGCGAGCGGCGTCGAGAAAACTTTGCGCCACCTCTTCATCCGTAACATTTCTTCCATGCAGTCGCTTTAGCTCCCTTCGCCGGCATTCGAAGGTCTCCATGCCCCCCATTTTGTAGGCGAGTGCCCACTGAAGGAACGTCACCTTGGTTACCGTCGGCGGCAGACCTTTTCCTTTAAGGTACTCCGCGTATGGCATCCATTGCTTGGCTCCTCGGGTAGTCGCTAAATCAATTGGAAAGACAAGGCGTTGCGCCTCTTCAGGGGTGACCCCCGCCTCCTCCAGCATCTTTGCAGTTGGCGCACCAAATGCCATCTTATTGATGTCGCGGTTCCCCAAAATGAGATGCACGCGAGATGGGTAGGCATCGTGGAAGTCCAGCAACACCTTGGCAAAAGTCATGTCGTCGCCACGATCAAAGACGTCGCCGCCGTACACAAAGTGTGAAGCATTGTCACAGAAGGAGAGACCATCGTTCCTCCACGTGACAACACGACTAAGCTCCACGTAGCGACGAAAGTACGACAGATCACCCTCCACATCTGTTAAGAAAGCCGTGCGCCGATGCAGTCCGCAGCGACGCAGCATCCGCTTTGCTCCTCCCCCCCCCCCTTCACCTTTTTTTTTGAAAAAAGGGTAATCCCCATAGAAGTTCACAATAAGAAGTCAGTCAAAGATCTTTGAGAGAAATGGGACACGAAAGGCAAAAGAAACCCGTAAGAAGAACAAAGCGCATCTCATCGGACAAGAAAATTTATTTGAAATTATGCCTTCGTCTGCCGCTAACAGTGTTACAAACTACACATTGAGGCAAGAAAACAAAAGACAGGTAAACTCTACACAGACACAAACACCTTTCCACTCCTTTTTTTTCTTTTCTCGTTAGGCCACCACACCGTACACGGTCACGACACAGTGCATCGCCTTATTCTCTGCATGGTACACATAGCACGCATCGCTCGCGGGATTCCATGAGCATGCCGACAACGCGTGAAATCCGGCGCCATTTTTTTGAAAAATGGCGGAATGTGCTATATACTTTCTGGGAAGCGCTGCTTCTTGAGTTAACCGCTGCACTATATTTTCCGTGATGGCTGTAACCATTGCAGGAACCTTATCATGCTGGTACCTCACCACTGGCATGAAGTGCCGCGCCACCACCTCTTCACAGATGCCCTTTGCATCATCGGCCAGTGTCAGCTTCTCTGCCATTGTCCCACTCTACCTATATAAACACGATACCTAGCTTCGTGTCCCCACTCTCCGTTATTCTTCCTTCAACCCTGTCCACGATCACTGAAAACAAGACAAGGCACAAAAGAAAGGGTTCGAGATATGACTCAAATAGCCCCCACCCCAACAAAACACAGAGACGCAGCTGTGGCCTTGTATCTCATCCCTCATTAGTCATTGTCCATGGAGTTCCGTAAACTTTTTTTTTGCCCCAAGCTCCTCTCTCCATCATTCGCTTCAGCTTCCACCCCCGTCTCAGGTGTTCACTTCCACAACTTCCGGCTCATCCATCTCCAGTCTCTCTAAACAACTCTTGACGTAGCCGACCCTGCGCGGATCCAAGTCCATCGCGGTGTGATAATACTGCACTGCCTGCCTAGTAAGCCCCATGAGGTGGACACATTTAGCAAGAGTCACATAAAGCATCGCCTCATCCGGACACTCCCGTGTCATCCTCAAAAGCTCGTCATGGGCCTCACGAAATTGGTTGAGACGAATCAGCACCTCTGCACGCTGGTGTCGAGCGCCGAGGTTCGTCGGGTGCCGCTTGATAGCGGTCTCGTAGATGCGAAGTGCCTCGCCGAGGCTTTCCCTTGTCGCGCCACGACGGTGATACGTGGCAGCATAGCGGTTCATGATGGTCGGCAAGGGGTTGATGCTGATCGCCTGCTGGAAGTAGTTGCGTGCCTGTTGCAGATTCTCACTTCGGAAGTACAATTCTCCGAGGCCTGCATAGGCGTTGTAATGTTTGCCGTCAATTAGGATCGCCTCGTGGAAGGCATCCACAGCCTCAGACTTACGGTCCAGGTACAGTAATTCGTACCCGCGCAGAGTGTGGGCATACGCAAACTCGTGGTTCACCTGTACCGCACGGTTGAGCATGCAAAGAGACTCCTTTGACTCCTTCACAAGGCTATAAGTGTTAGCCACAACACAAAGTGTGATGGGTGACACAGGCATTTCGTTAATGAGGGTCTGCGAGAGTGAACCAAGCGGTCCCATCTCTCGACGTTGCCACAACGCTGTACTGTAGTACACCAACACAGGATCAGCCAGCCTCCATGGTGCCACCTGTCGCAGACGAGCAAACTCTTTTGCCGCGTTCTCCACATCGCCGTCGTGAAAATAGGACATGGCAAGTGCCCCAATTGCCCACCCTGAGTCCCGTTCGGGAAAACGTTCGTGCTGGAGCAGGCTACGCGCTTCTTTGCAGCGGTAGGTCCACTGCAAGAATGTCACAGAGGCAAATGGTGACAAATACTGTCGCACCGCTTCACGCTTCACATGCTGAGGGGCGTTTCCCGAACCACTATTACCACTGGTGGAGCGGCGAGCAACGTCATCGGCTCCACCCGCAATTGGCGCCGCATCAGAGAACAAGCGGCGCATATCTTCTCGAGGTGTCCGCGCCGTCTTGACATGCTCCTCGTACGCCGCGAAGTTGAGCGGGTCCAACATAACGCTCCTGGCAAACGCCTCGTCCGCATTGCCCCGGCGGAGGTGCCGGCGGCACACGCCAAGCCAGTACTGCACCTCTGAGCACGAGCGTTTCTGATCCAGTTCCTCCAATACACTCTCTCCTTCCATGTACCGCTGTGTCATGCCGCACGCAACCCCTAGCAAGTACTGGCAGTCCCACCGTGCCGCAGCATCTGCAGCTATGTTGCCTACACCACCGCTATTATTACTGCTGGTGGTGGTGCTGGGCAGCAAGAAAGGATAGTGTGCCCGCAATAACCGGTAGGCCGTGCCAGCGTCCCCGCCTGTAAAGTGGCAGCGCGCCAAAGTGTGCAATGATTCATGCGTTGGTGCCAACGCGTAGAGTCGCTCCGCGCAGAAAATGGCGTTAGCATACATGTAGCTCCCAAGGCTTTCCTGAACGGCATCCTTCAGACCCTGCACCGTAATGGCCTTCTGCCGTTCCCTGTAGTATGCCATCTCTCCTTGCAGAATATGCAGGGGGGTGAAAAGGGAAAAGAAGAGAGGGAAAGAGAGAGTGCATGTTGATTAATCAAGAAGCTTGAAACGTTTTGCCCGGTTCCATTTCACACCAATAGCTTCTAGGGACATCACGTTGCCTTTCCTCCATTCGCAAGTCGCACGGGATCATCAGCGGAAAGGGGAAACTCCCGTGGGCCTCTTCTTTGCGTCGCCTCTCCCAACATTTTCCGTGTTGCCTCTTTTCTTTTGTCTGTCCCATTCTCTACCGCGAGCGACAGAGGCACACACACGACACCCTAGAACATGCCATCATGATGTCGGGGGGAAAAAGAAAGAAAGAGAGGCCTATGTCTCTCTCTCTCTCTCTCCCACACACACACACACACTCTCTGTTCGATCTATCTATGGACCAAACACACACACACACACACACTTGTCTGTCAGCTTGATTATATTTTTTTTTCTTGTTTACCTGCGCCTCGCCCCGGCCTCGATGCGGGTGATCTCGGAGTACCCCTGTGTGTTGCTCACCTGATAGAGCACGTCCGCGTTGTTAAACATGCCGTCTTTGAGCGAGACAAGAAGGAACTGGGAGGTTGGGAAGTGCGTCTGCAGCATCCGTCCAATGTTCTGTGTGTGGCTCGGATCGAGCGCGGCATCCACTTCGTCAAGAATGTACATGCACGCCTGGCGCACGCGGAGGATGGCTAGGATAAGACACAACGCAAGCAGCGACCGCTGCCCACCGCTCAGCTCTGACAACGACTCTTTTTCTTTGCCGTTGAACATCACCTTCACCTGCAAACCGCAGAGGTGCTGCCGCTCATCCCGCTCTTCGCGCAGCACTGCGGCGGCGCCAGGCAGACATGTAGAGAAGAGCTTTGAAAAAACACTACTCACAACCTTTACCATGCGGTCAAGCGCCTGCCACTTTTTGTCCTCAATACCGAGGATGCACTGCTGGATAGCGTCCCGGTCTTCGCCCAGTGCGGAGCGCTGCAGGACGAGCTCGTCGTACTCCTTCTTGCGCTCCTCGTAGAGGATGGTAGCCTTCCTATTTAACCGTTTCGACATAACAGCAGCCTGTGACTCGGCTTCGCGGAGCTCCTGCAATGCGGCGGCCGTTCGTTCCTTGTCCTCAAAATAGTACGGTCCATCACGGCGGCCAAAGGTGTGCCGCTCATCAACAAGCCATGCGTGGCGTCGCTCCGCTTCATGCACCGTCCTGTGCAGCTCCTCCACCGCCTTTGCGGCGTCACGCAGGTCTACCTCTGAATTCTTTACGAAGGTTTCAAGAGAGGACTTTCTTACCACCAGCTGCTGCAGTTCCTGCTGCACCTCTTCCACTTCCTTTTCAAGGCGTTGGCGGTGCTCTTCCGAGCGGCGTCGCCGCTCCATCACTTCTTGTAACTTTGCACCCGTCTCGCTCAACTGTGCCTTGGCCTGCTCATGCGCCGCCGTGCGTTGTCGTATCTCATCCTGTGTCTCGGTCATCTTCTGCTCTAGATCGGCGGCGGACTGTATCATGTCTGCCTCCAGTCGCTCAAACTCCGCCGCGCCCGCTTCTTCTTCGCGAACAAGCGCGCTGCAGCGCTTCTGCGCCTCGACCAGTTGGTCTTGTAATTCATTGCGGGCCTTGTCGGGGTCCTCCCTCGTACGCCGTTCTAACGCGGTCTTGCGCCCCTGCAGCTCACGCACCGCCGTCTTTGCCGCTTCCAGTTTACGTTGCTCCTCCTCCAGTGCAGCACGCATCTCCATGATGAACCCATCCGTCTCGCCCTGCTCAAGCTGCAGTTTATGCGATGCCAGTCCCAACGCCTCTTCAGCCTCCTTATACCGCTTAATAAGAGGACCGTGTCGCCGCAGCTGCTCCTGCAGGTCCTCCATTTCCGTCTCGAGTTGCGCAATTTTTGTCAGCAACGCCTCTACTGGAGCCTTGCGCTGTTGGTACGCTCGCACCTCGGCAAATATGTCTCGCAACTGCTGCGTAGAACCACCTGTCATGAGACCATTCGGTTCTGCCACCTCGCCGTCGAGTGAGACAGCCTTGCATCGCACAGCAGGGTTGTACGCCAGCTCCTGAGCAAGTGCCAGCGATGAGCAGACAAGAAACTGGCCGTACACAAATTCCGCGACGATGTGATACGCTTCGTCCTTCACTACTGTCAGGTCTTTGGCAACGGCGAGGAAACCCCCCATGCGTGCGGCAATCCGCTTCGCCTCTTCTACGCGTCCGCTTTCAATGCCTTTGGGGCGCTGCAACGTGTTGAGCGGGAGAAACGCCGTGCGATGTCGCAGTCCATGGCGAATGATCTTCTCGGCAACAGCATCGTTTGTTACAACGACACGCAGCAGCTGCGTCTGCGCACCCACCATAAGTGCCATGGCATATTTCTCTTCCTTTGGTGTGACAAGCTCCGCGACACGCCCGCGGATGTGCTGCTCAATTCCGGGGCACGAGCGGCGGTCGTACTCCACGTCGAAACCTCGTCCAGCGCCGCTTCCACTTGCCTCGCGCAGCAACGAATCGTTTGCCTGCCAGTGCTCTGCCTTGAGCCGCGCAATTTCCTCCTGCAGTTCGCGCGCCCGAGTCTCGAGGGGGGCCACAGTTAGGTACGCCGCTGCTTCAGCGTCGAAGCGCCCACGTTGTCGCGCCACCTCCTTCTTGAGAGACGCAATGGTGTCAGCACGGGCCGCTACTTTTTGCGTGGTGTGTTGAAGTTGCCGCTCCATTTCCTTCACGCGTTCCTCACAACGGCGTGCCTCGGCGCCGTGGTGGATGAGTTGACGCTCAATGTCAGCGCGCTCCTCTTCCAACGACATGCCAGACATGCCTGCCCGCACCCCTGATATGTGAAGCTCTAGGGAGCGCTTTAATTTCGCGACGTTCTCCTTTTCTAGACGAAGGCGCTCCATTAACTGATCACGTTTTTCTCGCTTCACCGTGAATTGCTCCGCCTGTCCTTGCTGCCGGTCTTTCTCTTTTTCTAGCTTCTGGACGGTGCATTTAAGTGCATGCAAGGCATTCTCCGCGCCTTCCACGTGTGCCTCATCCCGTGCCATTTGCCGCTTGAGCGTACTCTCCTCTTCGTGGAGAGCCACGACCGCTTCAGCCGGCGCCGCAAGGTCACCCTGCAGCTGCATCAGCCGCCGTGTTGCAGCATCTTCCGTAGCAGGCAGCGAACGCATTTGTTCCCTCGCTGCGGCGACGTCTGTCTCAAGCGCAGTGCGCCGTTCACTCCGTTGCTCCAACTGTTGCTGGTGTTCGTAGTACTCAAAGGCGATGCGAAACCGTCGCTTTTCCTCAATGCCCTCACTCATCTGTACGAACCGCTCATATTCGTCCTGATCCGCCTTCATTGCTCGCAGCATGGGGCCTATCTGCGTCTCTATGTTGTCGTCGATTTCCTCCATCTTCTTTTCCTTGCTACGGATGAGGCTCTCAGCAGTGCGCCGACGGTGGTCAAACGCCTTCGTGCCGACTGCTTCCTCAATGAGGGAGAGAATGTCCTGGGATCGCATGCCAATCAGCTTGTGCACCGTCCCCTGCAGCACCATGAAATGAGGGTTGTCCACGTTGAGACTGATGCTCTCAAAGAAGCGTTTCACCTTACTCTGCATCGATACGGTGTTATTAAGAAAGAACTGCTGCTTCCCACCCAGCTTGATCTGCCGTCCAACGGTAATGATGGGGTACTCCTCGCAGCTATACCCGGGCGGGGCTGTGCGGGGATCATCATTGATAAATTCAATTGTCACACGCGCCGCGTGGACGCCGGTTGTGCCGGCCCGAAAAATAAGTTCCCGCGGATCTTCGGCGCGAACACGTTTAAGATTTGTAATCCCCATCACAAAGCAAATCGCATCGAATATGTTCGACTTGCCGCTGCCATTAAGGCCCGTGATGGCGTTGAAGTGTGGGCTTAAGTCATCCAGTGCCTTGCGGTGGGCGTACGACTTAAAGCCATCAATGACGATGCTCTTCACACGCATTTCCTCCTCTCTATCTATCTACTTATTTCTTCTCTGGGACTACGTCCCTGAGCGTGAGTGGCAGCCGTCTCCTCTATTTCCGCAAAGCGGCGTCGAGGAAGCGACGAGGAGAAAGAGAGGAAGAGAAGGCATTTGATTTTCCTTTTGAGAACCACGCCATCTTCATCTTGTGCATCTGGGCAATACCATTTGCGTTCTTCTACCTTCCTGCTCGACTTCGGTCTCGTGCCCACTGCTTCTTCCTCCAATTCTTGCTTTCGTCTTACAGCTTGCAGCTACGCGCACACTTCTCCTCCATTCACATGACTTGTCTTTCCACTGAAAAGCGGCACAGTATCAGTCACCGCCTGTTGTTGTCGTTGTTGTTTTTCATTTTGTCTTCATTTCGTTCCTTTCCATTTCCGCCACCGGCTAAATGAAAAATAATGGCGATGGTGATGACAAACGCGAGCCAGCCCAGCTTTGGTTGGACTCATATCATTCACTTCTTTTTCTTCTCACATTATTTCTTTTCTCCATGTCCGTTGCTCTCACGAGAATATTAAGGGCGGCGTCGATACACACACACACAGACGTAGACGTAGACACGTACACACACACACACACACACAGATATATATATGTATATATGTATATATGTATGCTTGTGCCTGCGCGCAGAGGGACTTAAACAGGGGAGGAGAGCTAAAATAAGAGGCATGAAGAGAAAGGGGTGCGGATCGTTGGGGACAAATGCGTTCACTTCACACCGAAGGTGCGTGCAAGAAAAAAAAAGAAAAAAAGAAAAAAACACACCAAAAGGAAAAGAAAAACATAGTGAACGGAGATGATACATGACTCGTTTCGCGCGTTGCCTTGACGCTGGCGTGGCACGCACTGATGTGCGCTTATCCCACACCAACTCTATTACACCATCTGCCTCACCGACCTCTTCCTTGACCACAAACCTCAATAATAATAAGTTCTTCTTCCTCTCTTCCCTCCTCTTTCATTTTATTTCTCTCAGTGCCCTCTCTCTGTTTTTTTTTTTGTTGTTGCTTGATCTCTCTCTCTCTCTCTCTCTTTCTCCCTCTCTCATCGTCTGTCATTGTCATCGCTATCTCGTTCCTTTTCCTCACAGAGCCACGAATGGGTGTCGCAACAGCTGCTCCGCCGTTGACCGTTTCCTCGGGTCACGCTCAAAGCACAACTCAAGAAAGTTCATGAGCTGCGGATCCAAGTCCTTCGGGATCTCCGTCGGAAGTCCTGTCGAGTGTGCAATCTTGTACACTGCCGCCCACATGGAGTTGCACTCAGGCCACGGGGGCTTGCCAGTGATCATTTCTACGACAGTACATCCAATTGACCAAATATCACTCTTCATGCCGTACCCGCCAGCCTCGCATTTGATCACCTCTGGTGCCATCCAGTACGGTGTCCCAACCATTGTTTGGCATCCATGGGTTTTACTACAGACGTCGTCAATAGCCTTGCTGCATCCAAAGTCAGCAAGCTTTATGATCCCATCAAGCGATACCAAGACATTGTCGCCCTTGATGTCGCGGTGAACAATACCACAATCATGCAGGTACTTGACACCGCAGAGCATTTGGTACGTCCATTGACGCACAGTTGGAAGTGGAATTTTTTTGAATTTCTTCACAAACGAGTTCAGTGATCCACCACTTACGAATTCCATAAATATATTAAGCGTGCTATTCTCCCTTTCTTCTAGACTACCGTAATACTGCACAATATTTGGATGATGTAGCCGCTTCATCAGTGCAATCTCGCTGCGTAATTTTTCCATCTCTTCGCGACTGGAGAGTGATCCCAACTCAATCACTTTGCAACACACTGTTCGCCCACTTACAAGAAGAGCCTCGTAGACTGCCCCAAAGCTGCCCTTGCCGATAATTTTGAGTTGCCGCCAACCTTCAAGGTCCGCGTCAGTGAGCACCAAGCGATTTTGCTGAGGGGATGTCAACGGACTTCCTGGGTTGCTATTCATACTGCCGTGAAATGAATGCGTTTGAGTTCGTCCCGTTCCCATAATGCTGCTCGCTACATTGCTTTCCTTAAAGTTATCAGTGGTACTGAGGGTTGCGTCGGCAATTTTCGAATTATTGTATGATTTCTTATCATCAATGGGGTATTTCCCCTCTTGCAGCATGCGTAACTTCCGCGCATCAAGCGACCTCACGTCAGCGAGATCAATATGATCATCTTGTATCCCTACATCTGCAACAACTGCCTTATGCACCATCTGCCGCTGGTCATGTTCACCATTGATAAACACGCCAGCAACCCAATCACCATTCGCCATCCACTCGCACCCCTGCCCATGCTTCAGTCCATCCTTGAAAGATCCTACATATTTGGCGCCGTCGGCCCAAATATAAGTCCCTTTACCGTTAGGCTTCCCGTGGGCAAACTCACCCTCATACACGTCACCCTCTGGGTTCGCCATGACGCCTTTTCCCTCTTTTTCGTTGCGCACAAACTCGCCGTGGTAGACGACGCCATTTTCCTCTGTGAGCTTGCCCTGACCGTGGCGCATGTTGGCAAGCCACTCACCCTCATAAACGCTCCCACCCACATACTCCATCTTACCGAGTCCGTGGCGCATGTCATCTACCCAACCCCCTGTGTAAACGCCAGTGGCGTCCTTCAGCACCCCGAAGCCATCCTGCAGACCACATTTGTACTCGCCGTCGTAGCAATCCCCGTCCGCCCACGTGTACACACCGCGGCCGTCCATGGTGTCATCAAGCCATTCCCCCACGTACGTGTCCCCACTCTTCCACACAGCCTTGCCATAACCGGCCATGTGGCCCTCCTCGTCGACGGTGCCAACGTAATAGCCCTCGTCGAAATCGATGCGGTTAGGCTCCGGTTGGAGTGGCACACCCCGGAACTCACTAAGGTTCGCGCGCTGCCTCTCAGAATCCATCGCTGGATGGAACCCGGATGCAAGCAAATTTAAGCAAAAAACGTATTGTTGCTTCAATGGCGTTCAACACCACCCCCAGGCGCGTGCGCGCGCGCAACACAGAGAAAGAGCGCGCAAGCACTCACAGGTTTTTCTCTCGTATCTTCTGTAGACCCCCACTTCTCTTCTGCCCGCCCTCTCAGCTCGCAGCTCCCCTCCCACTATTTTTTTTTTCTTTTTTGTTCTTCTGGGAGCAGTCCTTGAGACTCTATTCCTCTGCTAACCTCCTCCTTAATACTACCACGAATAAACGGACCAAAAGGCGAAGAGAAAATAAGACGCAAATGAGCATCGAACAATTACAGGCCTTCATGTTAGCAATGGCCGGCAAGTCATTCCTCCTGTACATTTCTTACAAGAATCCTCAAAGTCACACATCAGTTCTACATTTACCGTCTTTTGCCTTTGCACCCTCCCGAGTAATTATCGGTCTTTTGCTTGCCAGTGAACGAGAGAATCTGCACCGGCATGTGTGGCATCAACCAACTCCCCACGTGCCCCCTCTCTTCCCCCTTTTTTTACAAGGGGGAACGAGCCTATACGAGCAAGATATCAAGAAAAAAATCAGAGAAAATGAGAGTCAATTATCGTACACATCCTCCTCCTTCTTTTCGCGTTATTCTGCTATTTCCTCATTTCCTCCTGCACTCCACCCTTTAATTCGGCTCCCTTGCTCCATCCGCTCAGCTACATATCGCGCAGTTGTAAAGGTTGTGTACAACAAGTTAGAGAAACAAAATGCTTTGATTGATGTTCTTTTCTACCTATCCACGAAGTGTTTTTTTTTTTCGTTTACAGCGAAGCCGATCAGAAAAGAGGAGATATAGTGGGAACGAATGGCCATTTGATAAGATAAACGCACTAAAGAGAAACACTGTAAAGTTCGGGCACACTGATACAGCCAAAAGAGCAACACGAATCTCTTCCAAAACATAAAAGGTCAGGAAAAAAACGCCCTTGTTTATATATATATATATATATATATACCTCCTTCATATTCAACCAGAAAGACTGTGCCTTCGCATAACACCTCTCCCTCTACTTCGCCAATATCTAACAGCACACTTTTGCTCCACCCACTGAAGTTTTTTTTTATTGGTCCTTCCAATGGTCACAAAACACTGCCTTGTTGGTTGTAGTATACATCGAAGGATCCATGTGACGCACCTTCACTGGCGCTGAAACCACTGGACGGGGCAAAGCCTGTGGTTCCGGCCGGAGGAATCTACTCTTGTACTCAGATGCAAAAGTACGATTCTCCAAGACTTTGTCCTTAGGCACAGAACCCCTTTTCGGCTCAATTTTCGGAACTACATTGTGAGCCTTAAAATCAGCGTGAGTCGTACTTGAATAGAAATCAGGATCTGCATGACAAGGACACATGTAACCACCTGCACCAGGGGCCTTCGATTCAGGCAACTTTTTGGCTTCGTAAGGTTGAGAAGCACTTGACCTCGCAGAAAATGGAACAACACTCCGCGCTGTCTGAGAGCCCTTCCCAACAGAAGACCGACCCGTCATCGGAACACCATCACGCCTTTCTGTCGGCAAGCAAGACCGACCACTACCAAGCACATTACGATTCGACCGACGGGGCGGAACCTTAAAAGGAGGAACACGACTACTCGCATCCCCCTCAGTCTTCTCCTCTTGCTCGCGCTTGTACGCCCCCGGATCGATAGGCTTGTACGCCTCCTGCGCAGTGGAGCGGAAGTGGTCGGGGTCCACATGACGCGGGCCAACCTCCTCCTCATCCTCCTCCGGCTGCTCGCGCTTGTACGCCGACGGATCGATGGGTTTGTACGACTCCTGCACAGTAGAGCGGAAGTGGTCGGGGTCCACGTGACGCGGACCAACCACCTCCTCATCCTCCTTCGGCTGATCGCGCTTGTACGCCGACGCATCGATAGGCTTAAACGACTCCTGGCTCACACTCTTGTACGCAGAAGGATCAGTACGACGCACTTTAACCTCCTCATCCTTTGGCAATGAACCATCCCGCTTGTACGCCGACGGATCGATGGGCTTGTACGACTCCTGCGCGGTGGAGCGGAAGTGGTCGGGGTCCACATGGCGCGGACCAGCCTCCTCCTCGTCCTCCTCCGGCTGATCGCGCTTGTACTCAGCCGGGTCAATCGGCTTGTACGCCTCCTGCGCAGTGGAGCGGAAGTGGTCGGGGTCCACATGACGCGGGCCAACCTCCTCCTCATCCTCCTCCGGCTCTTCACGCTTGTACATTGACGGGTCGATGGGTTTGCATGCGCTATTTTGTGGGGTGTAGGGTTGCTGTGTCTTTTGCTTGTGCGACGCGGGTGCGCGCCGTAATTCGTCTTTGGAACGTCCGCGGAATTGGAAGGAGTCCTCGTATTCGCTATGGAGCTTGCCCTTGCGCATTCTGGTGAAGCCGTCCATTGCGCAGCCTTTGTGGTGTGTTGTGAGGTGATGCAAAAAATTCTGAATGTGTAGATGGGGAGAAAAGTGCGTGGTTGGCTTTTAATTTAATATAATAGCTGAAGTCACTGTTTGGGAGGCATGGGGTTAGGTATTTCTCTGTAGATGAATGCCATTTTTACATTGTGGTTACATGGGTTTGTTGAGTCTAAGTTGCGGCGGTTGTATGTGTGTCGTTGTTGGTGCCTATTTGTCGTTGGAATTGATGGCAGGCTACTGTTAAGTCCATTATGGCCTTTGTGCTGCAGAAGTTCGCGTACGGGTTGTCGTCTGCCTTGTTGCGCGTAGTGCCTACTGAGGTCGTCGGGGCGAAAGTACTCAGCTCTGCGCTCTCAGTACTACCATCCGTCTTAAGCCGCGAAGAGGCGGGCTTGCCGTACTTGGTGTCTATCATGTGACGCTGTGATGCGCCGTATTGAGAACTTGTTGGAGCGCCGTCGAAGGCCATGGAGTTGCCGTTGCTGAACATGAGCTCCTTACCCAGTCCTCTTCGCCGCATCATTGGCTGCACGGACGGTTCACCGGGGTCGGTGAAATCGGACTTGTACATAGATAGTGAGGGGCCTGTGGTGTGATCCACAGCAAGCGTGAATGCACGGCCATCTGCCTCGTAGATTCGGTTGTCTCGCCAGTTATCTATGAGCACCCCGCTGTTGTAGTGGTTGTCAAAATACGGAAGATTCCGATCTCCGAAAGGAGAATTTTCGGGCATGACTTATTATAACTGCTATTGCTTCGTGTCTTTACGTGCTAGTACTGTTTCAAGGAGTGCTCGACGGCCCAAAACAAGAGAGGATCCACTTTGTGTTTCCACATGGATCAAGAGGTTATTGGGGCAGAGGTAATTTTTTTCAAGTAGGAGAGAGTAAGTATGTGCATACCTTCGTGTGATTTGCTTGAACAACAGATGCTCCCAAACGCATCAGAAAGAAGGTCTGTTGGAGTGGCAGTATTGGGTGGATCGGCGTCCCTCCCATTAATACTGAGACGTTGGACTTTAAACGATTGCGGTTCCAATGCTTACCTTTACGCGATGCTTCGACTTCTCTTCTTCGGTCCTTTCTTTGTGTTTTGCGCCACAGTGTTAGCCATTGGTCCATCGTCTGCAACGCCCAACAACGCAGTACCCACCGAAATCTCAGCTTTATGGTTAATGCCGGAGATAACCTTCTTAGATGCACGTTGTTCCTCGAGCCGTTGGGCCTTCTTAGCCGCGGCGTGTTCCTTCAGTGTCACCACGCGCCGCCCAAACTGCTCCTCCACTTGAAGCTTCGCCTGAACCTTCGCTGCCGAAACCTCATCGAGTAGCTTCAGCACACCCTTTTCGTTGACACCCTTGGCTTTCCAGAGACTCAAAGTGCAATTAACTTTTCCCTCAAGGCGTCGCACTAAATCAACGTCGTATTCTGTGACGAATGCCACCGAAAGTCCCTCACGACCAGCGCGCGCTGTGCGGCCAACGCGATGCAGATATGTGGGCGCCTGTTTCGGCAAGTCGTAGTGCAATACGAGGCCCACTGCGGGAATGTCAAGTCCGCGACTCGCGATGTCGGTGGCGACCAGAATGCGCGCAATGCCCAACTTAAAGGTAGCCAAGTTGTCAAGACGGTGCTTCTGCGATATCATCGAGTTGAGGCTGCACACAGGGAAACCTAATAGCTGTAGCACAAGTCTAACAACTTCGCAACGCATGCAAGAGTTGGTGAAGACGATGGTAGACTGCTCAGGTCCCGCGTTTCGGAGGGCAGCAACGAGGTACGCCAGTTTCACCATGTTGGGGATAAAGATGTACTTCTGTTGCAGCGAGTCCGAAACACCATACGACGTTGTGGTGTCACTTCCCTCGCCTTCTTTTTTGTCATCGTTCCCTCCCCCACTCATTATGGTGTTTGTGGCGAACACTTCCAGCTGCTTCGATGCATCGGTGATTCCGAGTCGCGGCAGCCATCCGTCGTCCTCGACGCGTGTGAGGCGTCGCTCAAGTGTTGCGGTAAAGAGCAGTGTGCGCCGTGTGGATCGGGCAGGGCCGAGGAGCGCAACAACCGATGCCACGTCCGCCTCCATGTCGTCGCTCGTCAACCGATCAGCCTCGTCAAGCACGAGGAATCGCAGGCGCGAGAAGGCCCTGCGGGCTTCAGGGAAGGAGGTCAGCATGAATTTCAAACGCCCCGGTGTGGCCACCACGATGTGCGGCCTTCCATTCAACGCGTCCAACTGTTGCTCGTGTGGCACACCGCCAATGACGAGAGCGTTGCGTATTTGCAGCGGGGCGCCGAGGGCGACAAACTGATCGACGATCTGATATGCAAGTTCGCGTGATGGCGTCAGCACAAGAGCAAATACACCGTAGAGGTCCTCTGCGAGTATCTGCAGCAGCGGAAGCGCAAAGGCTGCCGTCTTGCCGCTTCCAGTGGCCGCGCCGCCCACGACACACTTGCCCGCTAGGATTGCAGGGATGCAAAGCGTCTGTATAGGTGTGGGATTATGAAGTGCCATGTACGTGCATTGTTTCACCAACCACTGCTGGATGCCAAGTTGCTCAAACTCAGCCATCACTATGCTATTATCTCTCCTCACTCAAACGCGCACAGTATGAGGGAAAAAGGGAGAAGGAAACCACAAGAATCTGGTAGAGCAAAAAATGATGCATAGTAGGCAATTATGGGGAGATGGAGTGACGAAGGCACAAAATTTTTTTTTCGGTTTCTTCTTCGTTTTTGTCCTTTTGTTTTGAGCATTTATTTTTCTTTGCTGCTACTGCCAGTGCGTCTCTCCTCGCACCCCCACTCAGCCAAAGGAAAACAGTTACTCACCGCCTCACGTAACATCAGGTTACTAACAAACAACAGAAAAAACACCCACCACGCACTTGAGAGGTTTGGAACACCATTCACGTATATACGCACGTTTTGGTGATTGGTTTCCATACCAAGACGCCAGCCAAAATAAAAATAAAAAATGACCCCCAAAATTCGCTTTAATCTGGCGACGTATGTGACTCAATTTATTTTTTTTTCGTGGTGGTTGTGTGGGTGCTAATTGCCCCGCACAAGTTCGTTTTTCATCGCCTTTCTTTTCGTTCATTTCTTCTCTATAGACTGGCCTCAGGCGGCGATTCCATTTTCTTTCCCTTACAGTAAACATGAGACGGCGTGCGCATAGAGCACAGCTCCTCAGCGCTTGTGGGATGCACACCAATGGTGTTGTAGAAGTCACTGATTGTCGCATCCAATCTTAGGCACACACCCACTCCCTGGATAATCTCCGGCGCGCTGTCTCCAAGAAGATGTACCCCGAGCACTTTGCCGTTGCCATAGTCTGTAATAATCTTGGCCACGAACTTCTTGTACTTTGACCCGCTGATATTGTGCATGAGCGGTGTGAAGCTCGAAACGTACACCCCCACCTTCTCATACTGCTGCGCCGCAACCTCCTCAGTGAGGCCACAGGTGCCAATGGGCGGGATCGAGAAAACGGCGCTCGCCACACGGGTATGGTCTGTTTTGCGCGTCTTGTCGCCAAAGATGGTGTCAATAAGAGCGCTGCCTTCGTTAATGGCCACTGGCGTCAGCATGAGACGATTCGTGACGTCACCAATGGCGTAGATGTTCGAAATGTTCGTACGGGAGTGCTCGTCCACCTGCACAGCGCCGTTCTTCCCGAGCGCCACACCGGCCTTCTCCAACTGAAGGTTGTCAGTGCGTGGAAGACGGCCAATTGCCATCATAACCACATCGACGTCGAGCGTTTTGCCACTCTCAAATGTGACGTGCTTGCTGCCATCAGGGTTCAGCTCCACCTTTGCAGGGTTCTCTTTGGTCCAGATGTCAATACCATTGGCAGTGAGCTGCTTCGTGAGCTCCTCGCGCAACGTGTTATCAAAACCACGCAGGATCAAGTCGCGGCGGTAGCACAGCGTCACTTTGCCATCGGCAGGCTTGTAAGCATTGAAGATGCCGGCGAACTCGACAGAGATAAAGCCACCACCGACAGTCAGTGCACGGCGAGGTGGTTCCGGCAGGTAGAAAGCCTCGTTGCTGCTGATACAGTGCTCGATACCAGGAATGCGCGGCATTTGCGGCCATGATCCTGTTGCCAGGAGAATATGGGACGCCTCCAGCCGCTCCTTAACAGCACTGTCAGGATCGGCGCTTTCACGAACAACAACCACATTTTTCGATTCCAATGAGCCCCATCCCACAAAGAACTCGAGACCCTCCGTGTCCTTAAACATGCCGTCGTAGCTTTTATTGATATCCAGCACTGCCTCGTCCTTCGCCGCAATGAGTTTTTTCCAGTTGGCCTTGACGCTCTCCCGATTAAACTCCCATCCGAATCCGGCCGACTCGCGGAGGTGCTCCATATACTGCGCGCCGGTCACCATCAACTTCTTGGGTACACAACCAACGTTGACACATGTGCCACCCAATGCGGAGAAGAATGGAGGTCCGTGCACTGCCTGTACATCAATCACAGCAACACGCTTCTTGTAGATGGCTGCTGCATTCCAGCCTGCCTCGAGACCTCCCGAACCGCCACCAATGACCACCAAATCGAAGGCCTTTGACATAGAGAAACGGGTAAAACGAAAAATTTTCGTGAGCTTGATTTAAAACAAGAAGGAAGCTGTTATGGCAATAATTCGGTTCTTCTCTTAGAGTGTGCAAAGAAACAGGGAGAGAAAAGCCAAAAAAAAGTTCTCAAATGCTGAGCAGTAACATTTAATGTGTGGCTCCTCTTTTTTCCTTGCTCTATTTTACCCAACTCACATGTTGACCTTTCCAAGTCTGAACTCTCTCTCCACACCCCTGACTTTTACTTGAATACGCCCCGCGGCATCTTTGGTCCGTTCAGTGGGATAGGTGTGATGTCCTCAAAGTAGCGCACATGGAATTCATTCGCGCGATCCTGTACCGCTCGCACCGCCCCCTGCCTACCGTTGTAGAAACCCATAACCCGCACCACAAGCTCAACCTTTTCGCCCCGTCCAAGTGGTCGTCCCTCGCCCGCCCGCATTTCACGAAGTTTAGGCAGCAGATCATTGAGGTACATGCTCGTCACCTGATGACCGTTGTCGGTGGAGCCGTCACTGCGGAAGCCGCGGTCACCGCCCTTGAGTCCCCTATTGCCAGCTGTATAAGTGGGAAGAATACGTTTACCCTCATACGTGTACGCTACCGCGTATGTGTTACGCCGGCGTGAGACAAGGTACAAGAACACCATGTCGCGTGTGTACTTCGGCATCTCCCCCCACATGTCGAGCTGGCTATATTCGACCATACCATGAGGCATCTCGCTGTCCTTAACGAGGGAGTAGCCAAATCGGCTCTTAAAGTAATCGTTACCCAGAACACGCTGCGGAACGCCATCGGTGCCACTGCTAGCATCTTGAGCACCAGTTGTCGTCGTCGTCGTCGTCGTTGTTGCAGGAGCACCAGCACCAGCAGTGGGCCCACTGCTGGCTTCTTGTCGTGGATGCCCTTGCTCCATGTCCTCGTACCACGCCCGCTCATTGAACGCGCGTTGGTGCTGTGCCCCATCGTTTTCCGCCAAACGCCGCATCTCTTCTTGTATGGAGTCCACGGTGCTACGGGCTGACATATGCCCCCAGTCCATCTGGGGGAGCTTCGGCGCGATTGCAGACCCCATTTTGTCGGCACTATCCTCAACATCACGTTGCATGAGACGGTCGTTAGTGGAACGAATGAGAAACTCGTTGAAGTACTGCTGTCCACCTTGCTGTGGCTTTAATAGCGCCGGCACACGACGGTACTTGTCAAGAAACATACCTGCCCGTGGCCGTGGCTTTCCTCGGCGCAACAAAGCGAGCGACAGACGCATGACGAAGTTCCACCTCTCCCCTCACACTACCCCACTGTTATCCACATCATTACAAAAGAGGCGTACACAGAAAAAAAGACACACCAAAGAAAAGTCAAAGAAAACGATATGTACTAGTAGGGGTCATTCAACGTCAAAAAAGCAGTAGACATTACTCAAGTGTATTACTTTTAATATCCTTAAAACCCTAAACCCCACGAAGTTGGTACTTATCCCCTAGCTGGAGGATAACTCCCACCTCGTTCAGCTGGTGTAACATCGCATTGGCATTACGACACCCTGCCTGTTCACATGCCGAAAGAACGATGCGGTGTGGGAGAGCATTGACGCCTGTTCGGCAGACTTCTGCCTTTAGTGTGTTCAGGATCATTTCCCGCTGGGTTACCTTCTTTGCAGCGGCGGGGCGGAGTGGAGCCATGTGGTTGCTGGCGCATAAGCTTCCGGAGCACTGCCGCAGCAGTTCCACGGCATATTTCGCATCATCAGATGTCACTTCATGCCTCAGCTCAACCTTGGCGCGCGCTTCTGCTACACGAATCAGAGCCTGAAGAAACCGCGGCGTAATAGCCAACTCGCCGTCTCTTGTCTCTGCGCGCCGTGCCAAGTAGTGCTCCTTGAGCACCTCACTCGCCTCTTCGCGCAAGGAAGGATGGCAATGATGGCGGCAGAACGCCACAAAGCGCTGCAGCAAATCCACTGGAAGTGTACCACTGCCATTGCCACCCGTGTGATACGGGTCATCGGCGTCGTGCCGTCGGTGCAACTGCAGCACGTGCTCGGAGAGGGATCGGGTGCACTCTGCGTGTGGGTCACGCAGGCAGACGACAATGTCAAAACGACTAAGGAGTGCGGGGGAAAGGTTGAGGTTGGCGGTTAGCGGCTTGGTGTCGTCAAAGCGGCCGCCAACAGGATTCCCTGCAGCGAGAATAGCGGTGCGCACTGGTACAGAGAATACCATCCCGGCCTTCGCCATCGACACCGTCTCTTGCTCCATCACCTCAAGCAGCGCCTTGTGTTCTGTGACACCCTTGTCAATCTCGTCGATGCAAGTGATACCTCCGTCACCGTGCACAACAGCACCAGCTTCAAACGCAGTCTCACCAGACGTCGGGTCTCTCGTGAGTGTAAGTGTCAGGCCACATGAGGACGACGTGTGGGCGCACACAAAGGCACTCCGCGGGGCGATGCCACACGCGGCGCGCAGCAGCTGCGACTTGCCAAGACCTGGGTCACCCACCATGAGGAGGTGAATATTGCTGCGCGTACGCATCTTGAGCTCTGTGCCTCCAATCACAGCAAGCACAATCGCCTCCTTCACATGTTGTAAACCAAAGATAGATGGCGCAAACGAGGCGCATAGTCGCGCAAACCATTGTGGATGACGCGCCATTTCGTAAAAACGCCCGCTCTCCTCTAGTGAGTCCATTGACAGTAATGCGCCCCGTGCACTGTCGTGCCGGCTGCCCTCTATAGAGTACGCCCGTACTGCAATTTGCTGTGTGGCTCCGTTACGTCCCTCACCACGTACGGCGCACAGAACGCCACACACAACGACAGCCTCGCCCACCGCTGCTGCATCAATCCAGATACCACGTAGTTCCACTGCCATCATCTTATGGATGCTTCCACCTCCCGCAGATCCTTCATAGACATCCGTCTGTTCCTGCACTTTCAGTACCTGTACCTCTTCACACTCTCCCTGCTCTACCAGCGGTGACCAACGGTACCCGCGGCACCGGCCACGGCACTGTCCCGGGTACACCAGCACGCCGTCCTCTGTTGGGGCCTCCACCACTACCCCACAGGCGCCGCAGCGGAACGTCATTCGCACACAAGTAACACGTGATGGACTCATCCGCACAACTGTTCCGCGTATTGTCACGAGTTGACCAAGCATAGAGGCACCCAAAGTATCAAATGAAGTTGCGCAGGTGTCGTCGCCAACGACGGAGCAAACCACGCGCCAAGAGCCGACAGCCCCCATCTGGTGTTCTCTCTCTTGTTGCTGGCAGCTCAGCACAGCTCTGAAAAACTCCAACAATGGCACGACAATATACGGCTGACTGACGAGAGCATTTCGCATCGCTTGGTTCAGCACATCACCACGGAGGTCCACTTTAAACGTGAAAGTCGCAATGAGCGATGGAAACGAGTGGCTTGTCGCAGTTGTGGCAGCTTGCAGCGGAATCTGAGCCAAAAACCCTGCAAATAGTCGCCACATTTCACTTACCGCCTCCTCATCGTATGACAAGGGCGCAAGAGACGCGCAGTGCACTTGCCACAGCACCTTCACTGCTTCCTGTGGGACGCCACTGATAGACATTCCCTCTACAAAGATCCATCCTTGCCACGGAGCGTGGAAGAGGAGTACGATGGAGTATATGTCACCACAATACACCTCTCCCTACCCCTCAATAACAACAGCCACACAATCAGTAGAGCAAAAACACAGAGGGTGTAGCCCCACTTATGGAAAAACAAAAACCTTTCTCTCTTTCATTTTCTTTTCGCTGCATGCGCGTATGTGTGCATCCAGTGGGGGGGGGNGGGGGCGTCACCTCCTCGGAGTGCTTTCTCCACATTCATAGAAGTTCCTTTTCCTTGAGGAGCTGTGTCAGCTGGCCACTCAACAGCATATTTTTGCACACATCGTATCCTCCAATAAGCTCCCCGTCAATGTACAGTTGTGGGTACGTTGGCCAGTCACTATACGTCTTGAGTCCCTCACACACCTCGTCATCGTCGAGGATATTACAAAAACTGTAGTGGACTTCCAACTGCTGCAGCATATCCACCATTTGTGCCGTGAATCGGCAGCGTGGCTTCTCTGGCGTGCCAGTGAGGAAAACGACTACACGATCCTTTGCAATTATACCCCCAATAGCGGCTGCGAGCGCCGGGGTCACCTTATCTGGGGTGAAGTTTATCCGCGTATGACGCAAGAGCGCCAATTTGGATGCAAACATACCGCGAAGCATTCTTTTTTTTCCTTTTGCTGCCCCTGTATATACACATAAGGGGGAATATAAAGCAAGAAAACACGGTATCGGATAAAAAAACTACGTTTGTTAAATAAATAAAGCAACAAGTTCTTCTATTAGAGCGTTTCGACTCATTTTCTTCATTTACTCCCTCAGGGTTCTTCTTTTTGGTCCTCTCTTCCCCCCACGATGTGAAGAACATCACTTGTTAAGAAAAGCCCTGCGGCCGAAAGTTCTGGTGGAAGAAGACACCTCTGTGAGGCAAACGAGCGACAGACAATAGAGCCTTCAGTGCAGCGCAGAAGGTGAAGCTGTTCAGCGGCGCGAATAGCCCATACACCTCCACTACCACTGGTCATCAGTACCGGTGTGTTACTGCAGCTGTTCAGACTGCTAAGGGCGCAAAGTTGTTTTGACCAGACTGGTTGGTCAGCACGGCGCTGATCATACACAAGGGCGGCGCCACAAGATGTGGCTACCACATACCACGGTATCCCGTAGCCGCTAGCCTGCACCGCCTCAGCATGTCCCATGCCAATCGGCAATTTGAAATGCAGCAGTGTGCTCCCAGTGGTGGAAGAGAACAGCGACACACCGTGCTGAGTGGCACCCACAAAACACCCAGATACCGTCTGCTGATGTTGCCGCTCCAGCGATGAACAATACTGTGGAAACAACCGCTTCAGGGAGCTATCCAGTTTAAGTCGTTGCGCCTCTTCTCGCTCAAATGATATAGCCCACGCTGTGTCGCTCTCGCCTTTTCGGGTGCACACAGCGTCCACATCCCCACAGCCACCACTACAGACAGCGGTGATACAGTCTATCCGAGGAGTAGCATCCCACGTATCGCCAATGAAAACTGTGCCACTGCTGCTGTCATTGGGAACCAGGTCATGCGCCATCCCGTGGACGCGGTGCAGTGTCACAGTGGAAGCGGCATCAGCCAGCGCCAATACAGCCCCGTCGCCACGGCCCATCATGCAGCATGCACCGGCCACCAACGTGCGATGGTATTGTGGGACAAATTTGCGGAGGAAGACATTGTGTTCCTGCAATGAAACAGCACACGCTCTATCGCGTCCAACCAGCAACAGAAGCGGCGACGGCAGTGGCCACGCGTCCTGTGGCATGGCCACATTAAAGGATACAACAGGGAAAGGGCACGTCAAAACACGCGTGGGAACGGCTGTGATGTCAAGCATATTGCATTGTCACAAATACAGCAACGCAATTTGGTCTCGCCTGCTCCCCTTAATCCTCTCTTCAGAATCAGAGCGAAAACAGCAAAAAAAGGAGTAGAAAGTATATGCATATGTACCAGAGAGAGCGAGTCAGCACGTGGGTAGGAAAGAGCGCATCTCAAATGATACACATCCATATCACATTTCGTCGCTCCCTCGGTAAGGCGCGAAGAATAGGGGATGCATTCTCGCTCCTCCTGTCCGCGAAAATAGATAAGAAACAGTGCACTACTGAGCATGGTGGGGAAATCTGTCAAAGGACACGCTACTTCGGTGTCACGAATGGTTGGCGACCTTGGCCGCAGCGACACTTCGACCTCCCGTGGTGGGAAGACCAACAAACACCTTGAAGCTGTCGTACAGCACCCACTGAATCGCAGTGAGTGCGCCAACCATCATGAGACGGGGGACGATGCCTCGCCAGAGGCCTCGCCAACCAAGCTCTCGTACAATATAGCAAAGTGTATTTTTGCTCGTGGCGTGCGACGTGTCGGCGCGCTGATTCAGCTTTGAAACAATTGTATCGGCAGGGTGTGATACGAGGGCGCACAGCATGCCGGCCATGATGCCAGCCAAAAGCGAAACCAATAGTTGCACACTCTTCGGCGACGCACTTCCTGGGTTGCTCAGAAATATTTTGTACAGCTGTTGTGCAATGCTCTCAAAACTCATAAACTTCACAACAGTATACGGTACCTGCCTGCACCAGAGTGCAGTGAGGCCCTTGTAAAAACCGTTGCACCCTTCCGCCGCCCACACCATCGGCACAATGACGGAGATCTGTGTTCTGTGAACACTCGTAGTCTGAATCTTAATTTTAACGGCTTCCCAAGGCGCCAGTGCAACGTCAGCAATTACCTCCGCAAAAAAACTTGCTGCCAAGTACGCCATAAGCTTAGAGGCATAACTTGTAGTATCCATCGGCGAGTTCAGCGCAGCCTCCGCCTTCCGGCGTTCAAGAAGCATGAACTTAAAAACCTCATAAAAGAAAAATTTAATCCCCCCCTGGAGGGAATACCCAATGAAAGTTGGCACCCACCCACGAAAGAAAAGTGGGAAGCTGCCAACAAAAAAACCACCAGCATCCTGGTATATCATACGAAACCCTTCAGTCATGCTCTCATATTCACCCACCTGCATGCGGCACTTCACAAGGTCCATCGGTGTCATGAGCGTATGTGGAAGACCGCTAAGGACGCCACCGATGAAGCAGCACAAAAAGTACATTGAAGAGTACTGTACCACGCCCCTCTCCTCCCCGCCACGGTGAGGTACAGCGCAAGCCACAAAAATGAAAAAACAGAGAAACACCCCACATGTCATAAGCACAAATCTAACACGCAGTAGCATGGCGCACCTCACCAAATAAGTGGGCTCCAAAGAATCTGAAAGCGGCCGAGAGCTCCCGTCAACCTCCTTAAGCTGCCTATCACTCATGCCCAAAAACTTCAGAGAAAGCGTCACCCTACGAAACGCCAACAGTACTACTGACTGCTTAGGCAACCTTAAGGAATATATGTACCCTTTCCACTCCCCAACAAAACGCAACGTCAAACAAAAAAGAAGATAAGCAACAAATAACAAACAAATAGAGCAAACATTTTTTTTTTACAAAAGCAAGCGCCAACAAAAAAAAAAAGACACCACAGTAAAATCAAACCAGCAGATAATAAACACAAGGAAAAACAATAAGCCAAAAAAACCACACTTCACATTATGTGACAACACACTATAACCAATCACCAAGTACTAACAGCCGAAGCAGCGCAAATGGGCGTCGTACGGCATCTAGCTGGACGCGTGCGACACCGCCTTGGTGCCCTCCGCCATGGCGTGCTTCGCCAGGTCCGCCGGCAGCACGAGACGCACGGCCGTCTGCANCTCGCGCGCGCCCAGCGTGCGCTTCTTGTTGACGCGCACGATCGTGGCCGCCTCCGACGCAATGCGCTCGAAGATGTCGTTCACGAACGAGTTCACGATCTTCATCGTGCGGCTGGACATCGACATCTGGTTGTTGATCGACTTGAGCGAGCGGCTGACATAGACGTTCCACGTCCTCTTGGGCTTCTGGTGCGAGCGCTTCGCGCCCTTGCTGCGCTTCGTCGAACTCTTCGGTGTGGCCATATTGTTTGCTTGTGTTTGCTTGTGTGCTGGAGAAGCTGTGCGCAGGTGGCAGGGAGCGAGAGACAGTGTCGTGTGAGTGTGCAAAGAGGACAGGCAACAAATAAGAGCACCATTGTTATGGGAAGTGTGCTTGTTGTTTGTGTGGCGTTGTAGTTTGTGCTGGGTTGTGTGGCTACAATGGTTTCTCTGTCATAACCCGTATGATTGACCCACTTCCCGCGATAGCGTACAACTTTGCATGCCAGCGGAAGTATGTTGCGCTAGACTTGCAGTCGTTTTTAAGGCAGCAGTAGAGTACTTTCATTAAAGTGTCTTGTTGCGTACTGCTGAGAGTGGTGAGTTCTTGTTCAATTGCGGGCCCTGATGTGCCGGCAGCCACCACCTCACGTGCAATGTCACGAACTGAAGCAAATGTCATGTTCGGAAGTGGTGTGCCCTCCAGTTTGTCCAACAGCAAGCACAAGCGAGACATAGGGTGCGACACAGATTGGCCCTATAGAGAGCGAAGCTGTGGTGTCAATACGATGATGTCACGTATCAACAAACGTCTTGCTTGCTGTAGTTAGATAGTTGAAAAACAAAGTGGAAAGGGATTGTGTTGTGAAGCGGAGGAAATATATTTTTTAGTTTAGTGCTTTCAGTTATCATTATTCAAATGGTTTTGTGGACTGTACGTGAACAAGCTGCGTTGATGTGGATTATTTTGACGATACTGGGCATGTGCTGTTTATATTGCAAGTCTCATTTGTGTTCCTGATAATAACGGAGATAGAGGGATGCACCACCTTTCCTACGCTTGTGGAGGTCACATCCCTCTAAGGTGTTTCTCATGTTTCGGTTTGAATGCCTAGGTGTTACCTCATTTTCACAGCTGTTAAGGGGGGTTCTCTTGTTGTGCTGCAATGTAGAAAGGGATAAGGGTCGTGATGCACACGTGGTGTCACACCCATCTCTAGAAATAATTATACAAACGTGTTCATGCTTTCTGTTTGTGTCAGCACAGCTACTGTTCTGTCTCGGTGGGAGAGAGCATTGTCGTTTCTTTGCTATTTCCCCCAAATTGTTTTTTTTTTCCTCTTACTTGTGTTTCTTCTTCTTGTCCGCGTCGTTCGTTGCGGACTCCCCCAGCACTTTCCTTCGCTGCTGAAGCATGTACGTGTACATGACGTAGCTTCCCATTGGGTAGACTCCAAGGAGGATAAACCACACCGTGTTGTACCACGAAAAGCTGCAGTTGTAGCGATTGGGTAATTCCATTGACCACGGCTTATTCGCCTTAATGTACGGAAGCGCCTTGTACAGGCAGGCAATTTCCCCGCTGATACCGATAGGATAGAGCACTGTGAAGGCGGTGTAGCGCAGCCACGTGAGCGGTTTTACCTTCACATTTAAAAGGTTTGCCGCGTAGTACGCGTAGCGAATGATTTCCGACAGAGACCACGCTACAACCATCTGTGTGAAGAAGGGGCTCGTGCGAGAGTCAGTGGGGCCAATCTCCAGCGCGCCGTAGAGCACAAGAAGACGCGAAAGCACCTGCAGGAAAGTGGTAGCGACAGGGCTGCGCACAAGTCCCGCCATGGCGTGCAGAACCTCCATGACGGCCCCGCTCTGGAAGACAACGAGCAGCTTGGCGATGAGCGGGTACACCTCCTCCACGCTCTTTCCACTCGCGAGATGGTTGACGATCTTTGCGAGGATGGCCGCCCATCCAACCAGCATTGAGCCGTTGTAGGCCACCAGGTACGCCTTCTTGAGCATCACTGGCATGAGCCAATGACTGATGATAGTACCCACCGCACTGGAGTGATTATAGACAGAGTCAGAATACAAAAAAAAAGAGAAGGAAAGCAGCAGCGGATTTCTGGAGCAGGAGATACAAAAAAAGGATGTGAAGAGTGGAGGCGTGGCAGTGGCGTCACGCAGAAACTGATAGGAAAATGGAATAGAGAACGAGGGGTAGAGTGCAAATGAATTCCACTTACACTCAAAATTTCAGCGTCTCCGCTTCTTGGGCCCGCCACCCATTCCCATGTCGTTCACAAGTCTCTGCCAATCGTTCGCGCTCTGCGCCGCCACGTCGGCCTCTAGCTGTCTCTTCGCCTGCAGACGCATCCGCTTGCGTTCCAAGTTCTCCGCGCGCCGCTTTGAACGCTCTTCCGGCGTGAGTGACGGCCGTTTACGCAACTTCTCGTAAAATCGTCCCACACGCACGTGCGAGAGCGGCACCTCCTCCACAGCTGCAGCGGCAGCGGCACCAGCTGCAGCATCCGTCTGCGCAGTTGTCTCATCCGACTCCTTCGATGCAGCTTCAAACGCTACAATAACGGTGTTAGCAAGGGTGAGACGCTCTACCTTTGACGGGCGAAACTTCCCTGTGTGGGGATCGATTGCATGGCATACCACACCAGAGCGCAACGACCCTTCCCCTTCTGCCGGGGGCGGTTGCCACGCACGCAACTGCTCACTGTGCACTTCCTCCTCCACGTTGTAGCCCAAGATCCACGCCTTGTAGCGAATGCGATCCAGCGGCGTTTCGGGTTGCAGGGCCTCTGTGATAACGCAGCTGTACCACGTCACATCGTCGAAATGAACCTCGTACGGGGCAGCCTCTTGGTAGCAAATGACGGGTTTGCCGTCAGCATCCAAAGCTTTCGTCAAATCTGGCGTCGGCTCGATATCCTCAACGGCGTTGAGAGACTCAACGGCACCACGCAATTCGGCCTTGATCTCCTCGATGATCGCATCCACCTCGTCATCGGCCTGGTTGCTCTGCTTCAATTCCAACGCCTCTTCCAAATTGGCCTGGAGGCCCTTGTACTCCTCCAGCAACCGCTCACGCTCTTGCATTTGCCCAGTGTCACACTAATGCACAGAGTCCACATCAAAACAATAAATAGAGATGGGAGAAAAAGAATACGGGAAATAAAACAGACACACAGACGCAAACGGAAGCGTTTCTTAAGAGGGCAGCTTCTTCGCTCATTCTTCATTTTTGTTTACATTGCGGACGTCTTTCACACTATGCGTCATCATCTGGATTCTCCTCGTCAGCGTCGTCGTCAGCACCATCGTCATCGTCACCTGCGTCGGCATCATCACCATCACTACCACCCTCTTCGTTGCTCCCTTCCGCCTCCTCTTGTTCCTCCAGCGCAGCTAGCCTCTCGCGTTCCTTCTTTTTTTCATCGAGGATCTCCAGCCATTTCTGCTTCTGTTCCTCTTCATTTTGGAGGCGTTGCTGGTGCACCTCAACGGCTTTCTCTAGCCGCCTCGCCGTCTCTAAAGAATTGTTACACTGGCAGATAGCGGCTGCTGTGACACTTGGGAAGTCGGGGACCTCTTGTAGTACATCGACCCCTCTCGTCACAAGGAATTCCACCGCGTGGTGCGAACGGCCGAGAACGGCCCAGTGGAGCGGGGCCGCTGGGTACCGACTGCGCCGACTCACTTTAAACTGCGGTTGCAATCTGCCGTCATTGCGGAGCTCCTCCACTCGGAAAAGAAAGCCGTACTCCTCGCCTGTCTCAACAACGCGGAGAAGGTTGGCGCCTCCCAGAAGCGCCGCGACTGCCTCCCGCCGCCTGCGCCGCCGCCCGAGGTTGTTGAGGGCGATCTGCTCCTCCTCCTCTTCCTCCTCCTCGTCACCAGCGACCTGCTCCTCCTCCTCCTCCTCCTCATCCTCCGGGAGGGCGGCACGGACAAGCTGCCGGAGGCGCTGCACGTCGTCGTAAAAAGCCGCAGTACAGAGGTCCCGGGCACGCATCTCGCCTCCTTCCTGTTTTAAAAGATTCGCTGCTTTGTGCCCTCACCTTCACTCCCTTGCCGTCGCAAGGCAAAATACGGAAAACTCAAAAAAAAAAGAACCGCGGTGTACAATTGTCTGCGCTGATAGAATAACCGAATGACAGCCGAGAAGGACAGATAAACGTGTTTCTTCACACTCCACTAGGCCGGGGGTGCACGCCGAGCCGACATGGCCCGTCGCATGGCCTCCCGCGAGGCTAGGTTTTCCGCCAACTGCATTCTCTCCGCCACCACCGCCTGGTACTGCGGATCATTTTCAAGTTCCGATAACGCGCTAAAGTTGGACGCGGTAGAATACCGTGAAAGCACCAGCACCTTGAACAGCAGACCACCAAAGAGAAAGGCGCAGCAGATGTATGCGTTCCGCTTCGTGCCGTGAAACCCCACCGCCTCCTCGTAGACTGTGAAGGGCTTATAGTATGCACGAGGCATTCAAAGGGAGGTGCCTTCCTTTAGAAGCAACAGTAGCGGTGGCAAAATAGAGAATGGAATCGCATTTATTAACACAGCAAATAATAAAGAGACCTGCGATACAGTGAACCCCGTCGCTAAAACCTCCATGAACTCAGCCACATACAAGATATTTTTTTCCGCTGTATCCGTTGCAGTTCATTTGCAACTTCGTTTACAGGTTGAATAATAAATAACACAGGGATCTCTCCCTGTCATCGCTGATAGATACACAGAGATGATGACATAAAACGACAGAGGAAAATAGTGTCCTCTTCTGCTTCACACGTTTCACTTACGTTCAGTGTCTCCTTCCCATTTCGAGACCCCATCAAACTCACTGGCATGAATTATCTTCGTTTTCATCCTTACCACAACGTCAGCCGACTATCTTTCTGCGGCAAACATCATATAAACAGATGCAAAAAAAAAAATCATCTGTGCAAATATAAATTCTCGCTCGGCCACGCCCAAGAAAGTTTTTTTTCACGTCCACTTTCCTCAATCTCGTGTGTATACGGGTCAAAGTAGAACGGGTTCCCGGAAAAGCGTGGCTCCGCCGTCATGACACGCAACTGCACAGCAAACCTCTCCCCATTCGGGCGACGGAACAACATCGACGCAACTTCACCAGGGATGCAGTGCATTGAAATCAGTTTGCGCGCCATTTGTATGTCGCAGACGGCCTCCCCATTGATCGCCGTGAGTTGGTCGTCTATACAGACCCCAACCTTGTAAGCGGGGCCGTTTCGGAAGAGGCCGTCCACCACAAGCGCACCATCCTCAACGTCGTCTAGGATCGAGAACCCAAGGAAAGCGGTTGCCGTCGCGACATCATCTTCGTCCACAAAATTATCAGCAACATCCACATCCTCATCCTCATCCTCCCTCTTCGTTCTTTTTGGCTCTTGCAGACTTGCTTTTTCGCTCGTGGTATCCTGTTTAACTAACCGGTGTGTCTCTGTTGGAGGCGCGTCTGTCACTTTCGTAATGTCAAGGGAGCTCACCTTTGTTGGAACCGATCTCGTCGGTTTGGAAGTAATTAACCGCCGTACAACTCGGTTGTACAGCCACCAAAGGAGAGCAATCACCAAAATGATGCCAGGCCTGGCAATCCACCTTGACGCTTTAGACAGCATCAGTAACCTATCGGTCGTCGCTGCGTGAATGCTTCCGTCACTATCCCTGTGTAACTCCCTCACCCACGGGTGGGCACTTCGCCCGCTTGTCTCTTAAGAGCATAAAGAAGCAGCGACCCAATGTGACCTATCAGAAGACAGATTGTTAAATACAGCCGGTGGAAATGGCAAGCCACACACACGCACACACAATACTGATAATTTAACATGCAATGGAAAGGAATCCACACACAACGTGAACATGTCACGCGCACGTTCATGGCTTTTATGGAGTGCTTTCAATCGTCTCTTTCTGCCAGCGTCGTTGGAAACGCTTGTGGCGCATAATATCGAAGAAATACGGTTCATCCCTTAACCGCGGCTCTGCTGTCATCACCCAAAGAGACACGGCGTAGACCGTACCATCAGGCCGCTGCAGTGTCAGATCTGTTAGACGACCAGTATGACAGTGTCTCAGCACTGCATGCCGGGCCTCCGCGATAGATGTCACCCGTTTTCCTTCAATCGAGAGAAGCACGTCGCCGATGCGTATTCCAACCTGATACGCGGGCCCGCACTCATACAAACCCTCCACCCTTAAGTGCGGCTCGCCGAGAAACTCCCCCAACGAAAAACCTATAAAGGGTTTAGGCGTCGATGCACCAGCAGGTGGCCTTGCCATCTTCAGCATGCGCCACCTGAATTCACTACCATAGCTCCTCGACACTGAAAGCATACGAATTTCTTCCTTCGACAGCGTCCCCGCGGATTTAAACAACAATCGCTTTTCTTCAAACTCGGCGTAAATATTGTCTAAATATCGCTCCTCAACCTCCCGCAGCGCATCACGAGCTGCTTCTTCCTCGCCCGCCAGTTGCATCCTTTTCCTAGCAAACCGTCGCGACATAGCCTCTCGCCCATCGGCAATCTCCTCCGCCCTCAACCATACTATACAGCAAACCTCCTCGGAAACAATAAAAGAACGCCGCAAAGATTCCAGCATAACAACATCACCAACTGTCCTAAACCCTTTATCAAAATCCCGTATCAAAACCTCGTTATCTTCCAGCGTTGCAATCTCTTCCAAATCAAACGAAACGCACTCCTCAGCATCCCAGAAAGGAGGAAGTCCACACAGGCGCCGACCTATGCTCTCAACCCCGCGCCGGGCAGCCTCCTCAACACCGCGTCGGGCAGCCTCCTCGGACTCCTCGAGAGCATCGACGGTTTCTGCCCACCGCATGACACTCAGCTCAGACCGGCACCGGGAGAAACCTTCTGTGTCACGTGCAGCAGCTGCTTCAGCGCTATGTTCGGTCTCGTACGCTGAAGGGCCGATGTCGACTATCTGAGCTACTTGTTTTTTTTCTGCCTCTTCAACAACATCTGCTTGATTGTGGTATACAGTTTCTTGCCCCCCAAGAATGGATACATAAACAGTGCGAAGTGCATCTTCTGTGACTACTTCGGATGTGTCTTTGTCACGAACTTCAGCTTCCTTATTGTCTCGAGACGCAGCGGTCTCTTCTAGTGTATAGTTTGTTTTTTCGCGAGAAAGAGCATCACATGTCGCATCGGCTGTATTCACATATATGGAGGTGGCACCTTCTCCTTTTCGTCGCCGTTCTGGTAGTGCCGCTTGGTAGTGTTCCCGTAGTATATGTTGTCCCCGGAGTTCAAGCATCTCGTTTCGTTGTAGCGTGCGTAGACGCATGTAGCACAAAAACAAGGAAAAGGTACAGATAGCGAGTGGCACTACCCAGAAGAGCGTCAAAACAAGTGGAACAACGATGCTGTCCAGAGTGCATGTGGAGACGGAACCGAGGAAGGCAGAGGAACAGAGAATAGTGCAGTTCGTTGAACTCCAGCATATACCCGAAGAAAAGAACTGTTTCCCTTTCTTATCAGATGTCAAGTTGATGCGCACAGCAGCGTCTTTGAGAGTGATGACCCCTTTTCGCCCTTTGAAGAGCTGGTTTCGACCGTTAATACTGGCGTTCAGAAGACCATTTTCGTCATCAGTGTCGCATAGTCCCTTGCTGTACGTTATGTCGTAAATGACGTCGACCCACCCACCACGGGATATCGCTTTTGCCGCAAAACGGTTAGAGTCCACATGGCAGCGGGGGGTAAAACTTCCCGCCACGGTTCCTCTGTCTTGCAGATGCAAAACCGTCACGAATACGAAGAGACCAAGGATGCCGATTGACGGCATCTATTTCTCTACGGACGTGCAAAGAAAGACAAGAAGCAAGTTGTGCCCCAACTCTTTTCCAAGAACTACCCCCACCCAGAGCCCTTCTGTGTGACACGCCAAAACAAGAAGGAGGAAGGAAACAAAAGTTTTCTTAGTTCGTGCAAGCGCATGTGCGCACTTCCCTGGGAATAAGGAACTGCTCGCTCACCAATGCAAGGGTCATTTAACGCCATCATCAGCAATACGCAGACACCATACACCAGCTGAATGCCAACATGAAGCACCCTTGTAGGGGAAACAAAGGCTTTTCTACTGCTTCATTTAATTTTGGAGCCAGTCGTATCTCGGTGAGGTTTACAAAACGAAAGCAAGGAGAGATTGTGTTGGTGTTTACTCTTAGTAACGGCCTTACGACTGACTGGATAATCGGGACGTAACTGTTTGCAGCCATGAAGAACAGAAAGACTTTCAGTGGGATTGGCACAAGGACACGTAAATCACCACTTCAGGCTGTGTACGCCACCATTGTTTAACGTAGCCTCGAACTCCTTCTGGCGGTCATGAAAAACAGTACGCCAAAGCACCGCCCCAGCATTCTTCTCCAGTTCTCTGAAGGCGCTCACGGAAAAGTAAGGTGGTTCACAGTCCTTCTCTTCGTAGGCGCTCTCTTGCACCTTCCCGGACTCTGTCCGTCTCATCTTCACCGCATCATTTGGAAACACATAATTTCTGAAAGTATCCTTCACCTTGGCAATTCGTCCTGCGGTGTCACCTACGGTGCCATATCGCACTTGTCCACCACCGTTAAGACAACCGTCCGGACATGCCATTAGTTCAATGAATGTATATTGCGCAACTGAGGCCAATTTACGCTTTATTCCCCGTACAGTATTCTGGATGTTCTGGAAGCCATAGGCGACGCAGTACATTTCGTCAGGGTTACTTAAACTTGTGGCCTGGTGATGGTTGGCGTTCCGTTTCATTTCGTAGAAAATATCATCAGGCGCAAGAGTGGTATGGTGCAGTTCGCGGGCTGCATACTGCATGGCAAAGCGATGATAGCCGCCACTGCCCTCCATAGCGGCTGCAAAGGCGCAGTTGTCTTCTTGCAGGGGCCGATTGGGGAGTGGCCCAAATTCCGAGCTCAATGGCGCCCACCACGGGAATGACGCGTCGATCTCCAGCATCCACTCCAGCAACTCCTGCGTGCTCACCACAAAGTCCGTGTACCGCTCACCACTGGCAGGGGAAGCGTCCCGTGCAGCCTCCAACTTGCGATCAAAGCAGGGTTGCACAGAGACGTGGCACAACTTCGGCTGGAGTGTCTTGGCGTAGCACCCGGCGATGCCTTGTGGAGACATCACCGGACATAACAACGGAAGTAGGGCGGGGCCTTGCTTCTCACAGTAGCACACCCACCCCGGGCATGCAGACACCACCATCGGAAGAGTTTCTCTTGCGTAACGCATTCGACGACAGTACTCTTCTGCAGTCTTTTCAAGTGAGATGTACTGCGCCCAGCGGAGATCAGATACATACTGCGCCTGTAATACAACACGGAAGAATCCACTCACAATGTGGAAAACGCGCCAGGTGGGAATATCCAAATAGGCAGCAATAGAGGCGGCAGATTGGTCGCTGACAGTAACCAGAAAAGGACGTGCTGTATCCGCTGCGCGAGTTTTAAGGATTTCCTCGCGACTTTGGGAAGATACAAGAACCGCCTCTGCCGTTGTCACACAGCCACTACACGCCAAGCAGTCCTGTAGAGTTATCTTCACCACCTCATTAGCGGAGCTGTGTCTCTGCACAGAGCCATCTCCCTCACCCTGCTTCAACCGAGTCGGGAGAGTGCAGGCCTCCGATGGCGCGATGTAGTCCATCCCCGCCAGCATGAGGGAGGCAGAGAAGTCACCGGCTGACATTCTCTGCAGTGCAATCTCAGGGAGGCAAAACAACAAGAGCAAATGAATATAGAAAATGTGAATGATGTGTCCCCAGAAATGCAATACCCTTTTTTGCAGGCCCATTCACAAAACACCAATAAATTTGTAAAGAAAAAAAAAGCCACGGAGAAGTGCACGCTCAAAGGCGCCTCTCCGGGCCGGGGGAGGGGGGTTACACACAATACAATATTGAATTTTTT